>NC_016479.1:451295-462149 GCF_000227115.2 Naumovozyma dairenensis CBS 421
CTATTATCTACGTAGATTGACGTTACTTGAAATTAAGAGTCGATGCTGTTGATTGAATACTGAGGATACAAGGATACTTGCCTACTTGATTGCAATATTAGGGATTGAGTGGAATAACAACAACGCAAAAATAAAATAGCAAAAAATGAGTGGTACTGGACGTTTACCCACTTTGAAGGGTGATCCAGGTAGTAAGAAGCCCAGTTTAAAATTCAAACCTAAGGCAGTTTCAAGAAGAACTAAAGAAGAAAGAGAAGCTAGTGAACCTAAGTTAAACCTTGGTAATGATGCTGCTAATAAACATGATAATAAAAAGAAATTTGGTGCAGGCAGTAAGAGAGCAAATACTGGAGATAATAAGCAAAGACGTATGGCTAAATATTTAAACAATACACATGTTATTTCTAGTGGTCCCTTAGCTGCAGGTAACTTTATAGGTGGGGATAAAGGTAGTGAAAGAAGAGGTTTCATTAGGATGGAAGGATCCGGGTCTACTTTAGTGCAGAAGGGTCTTGAAAGCATTGAAAACGACGCTGGCGAATCAGATGATGATGATGGTGATAACGATGTAGGCGATCAAAAATCCAAGACCAGATTTAATATGGGCAGAGAATATGGGTCTCACACAGTCGTAGAAGAAGAGAAAGAAGAAGGCAATAGTGGGGGAGACAGTGATATTGAAATGGATGAAGACGCCTTACAAGCTAAGAGAATTGAACAGTTATTTCCTGTTAGGCCTGTTCGTATAAGACATGAAGATATTGAGCAAGTTAAGAAAGAAATACAGGAATCTACAAGTGTTCCAACAACCAGAGAATCTACTCCAGCTATAGCGATAAAGGAAGATCCAGATACGACTAGTTTACAACAAACCTTACAACAACGAGAAGCTGCAATTCAATTGAAATTAAAAGATATGCACTTGGAAAACGAGCTTCACTCGATTGATGCAGAAGAAGTTGCAGAAGAGTTAAAATTACTGACTATTGATTATCAACAAATATTAAGTAAGATAAAGAGACTAGATAATAAACCTAATAGGTTCATGGTATTCCAATTACCAACCACATTACCGTTATTTGAGGATTTATTGTTACAAAAGCAAGAGGGTTCCGTGGAAGAGAAGGAGAAAAAGAATAAGAAGGAAAAAGTGGAGAAAGACACGCATGTGCCACAAGAGGAATTGACCGGTAGAGTTGGTTCTGTCAGAGTTCATAAATCCGGTAAGCTTACAATGAAAATTGGTAATGTAGTAATGGATTTAGGAAGAGGTGCTGAGACCACATTTTTGCAAGATGTTGTTTCCTTAAATGAAGCCACAGATGAAGAGGGGGCATCTGCGGTAGAGTTATTGGGTAGAATTGATGGTAGAGTTGTAGTTACACCTAGATTTCCATAAACTTTTCTGTAATTCTTTGGCGCAGACCTTTTTTGTTGTCGAAGATGTACTTTCCAACATCAAAAAACTAGAGAATATATAAGAGATTAAATATTAAGAAAAAAAATGCATATGTGTCTGTAAAGTACAGAATTCTCTCAAGGATATATATATATTGTTCTGCGGAGACTTATGATTTTACTCTAGTGACTCATGCTGGAAACATGGGTTGTTCTTTGTGGTCTACCAAGCCACTGACCCCATAGTGTAATAGAAATACACATATTAGAAATAGTATCTGCCCGCTAGACGCTATTCTCTTCAGACAAAGAGTTAATAATCAGGTAACTTTGTTTACTTTCAAGTGCTTTTTAGCCGCCCAACTCTTCCAAACGGCAAAGGGAACGTTACCCGGCATTTGCTCTTCTTTAAAGGGACGGAGTTTTTTTTTGAGAAACAGTGGCGGTTCTTTAAACAAGCTTCTCGTCTGCAGTATAAAACCCTTGGAAGAGTGTCTATATGGATGGAGAGAATGGTCTTGAACCACCTGGTCTGTATAGGAACAATGAGCATAGAACCAAAGGGGAAAGACGTAAAACCTTCTGTGTTATATATTACATGTCTCAATTGAATAACAGGTTATAGCATACCCTAGATTAGCAGGATTTCGTCTGAATAATGTCAGACAAGAAGGATATACACTATGATGATGATCATCATCATCATCAGTCATCGAGAACGCCCAATAATGCCTTTCTTTCGAGAGTCTTTGGTATGCGTTCTGCAGATATGGCTACTTCCATACATACTCAAGAAATGAGTAACTACCCTGTGGATTTGGATTCTCAACAAAATGGGACCAAATCACTGATACGACCCTCTATAAGCCATGCTCGAGATGATGAAGGTACTAATGAAGATCAATCGAGCGAAGATGGAACTGAAGAGGATAATGAAGAAGAAGAACTAGGGCGGATTCCTGAATCAGATCAGGAACTACCACATCTGATGACGAACAAGATATTGGAACAGACCATCAGCTGTCGAATACCCCTTTAAACCTTTCCAATAACTCACAAACAACTACGACAACCATACGTCCTTCACATTTCGAATCAATCCCCAAGATTGGCCAACCGTCTTCTGACGAGGATAATGCTTATGCCGATGGCAATGATGAACAAGAAAGACCATTATTTGATGCTGACTCTTTGAAATCAATAAATGATAATATAGAAACCCTAGCAATACCACAAACAAAGAAGGAACAACCTCCCATTTTTAAAAAGATAAGACAACACACTACGAGAATCAATGGATATTCTAATCAAAAAAATTTACACCAGTATCCTTTAATAAGAACAATTTGGGGAAACAAAAATCGAGGAATAATGGGAAACGATCATTCTTTCAGAATGTAGAAAGAACAGACACCATGAGCAATAGTTTCCTTTATGGAGGTGAACCACCTCTATCAAAATCAAAATTCAACTTAAAGAGACCAAACATCTTAAAAAATATTTCAATCTTGAAAACAACACCTGAGAATAAAATAAATACGTTGAATAACAAAGAAAGAGCCCTTTGGAAATGGGCAAATGTGGAGAATTTAGACGTTTTCTTACAAGACGTTTATGATTATTATTTGGGGAATGGATTCACATGTATTGTATTGGAAAAAGCTCTGAATATAATTACTTTGATCTTTGTCGTTTATATTTCAACATACCTAGGGTATTGTATTGATTACTCACATATCTCCACTAGTAAACGACTTGAAGACATTAAAATTGATCAGTGTTATAACAATAATATAACAGGATTTATTAAGGTCTTACTTTGGTTATTCTATATATTTATTTTTTTGAAAATGGCACAATTATATTTCGATGTTAAAAATTTGACAGATATTCATAATTTTTACAATTATCTCTTGAATGTTTCGGATAATGAATTACAAACAATCCCATGGCAAAATATTATTGAACAAATTATGTTTTTAAAGGATCAAAATGCTCTTACCTCCAACGTCGTGGCAATGAAAGCCAAAAATAGAATCGATGCACATGATGTCGCCAATAGAATAATGAGGAAAGATAACTATTTAATTGCATTATACAATAGTGAAGTATTATACTTATCACTACCAATACCTCTCTTTAGAACAAATATCCTAACAAAAACCTTAGAATGGAATATCAACCTCTGTATCACTGGGTTTGTATTCAATGAATCTGGCTTCGTAAAACAGATGTTCCTAAAGGAATCACAACGCCAATACCTTTCTGAAGAATTAAGGAAAAGATTTATGTTAGCTGGGGTATTAAATATTATCCTTTCCCCATTTTTAGTCACATATTTCATCCTGTTGTATTTTTTTAGATATTTTAATGAATACAAAACATCACCTGGCTCCCTTAGTGCAAGACAATATACTCCAATGGCAGAATGGAAATTCAGAGAATACAATGAACTATATCATATTTTTAAGAAAAGGCTGGGTCTGAGCATGAACGTTGCGAATAAATACATCGACCAATTCCCCAAGGAGAAAACAAATTTGATTTTGAAATTTGTCGCATTCTTATCAGGATCATTCATTGCTATATTAGCAACATTGACATTAGTAGACTCTGAAAATTTCATAAATTTCGAAATCACTAATGATAAATCAGTGGTTTTCTTCTTTACGATATTTGGTGCAATTTGGACAGTAAGTAGAAACGCAGTCTCTCAAGAATATAATACATTTAACCCTGAGGAAACAGTTCGTGAATTAGCATCGTATACGCATTATTTACCAAAGGAATGGAAGAATGCATATCATACTGAGGAAGTAAAAAATGATTTTTGCAAATTATACAATTTAAGAATCGTAATTCTACTAAGAGAATTAACTAGTTTGGTTTTGACCCCATTTGTGTTATGGTTTGCATTACCAAGATCTGCTGAGAATATTGTAGATTTCTTTAGAGAAGCTTCTACCTATGTTGATGGTCTAGGGTATGTCTGTAAATATGCAATGTTTGAAAATGTCAAAGATGTTCAAATAGATACATCCAACAAACAGGGCACTGGTATTCAAGTTCCAGGTCCCATCTACGAACACACCAATGGGAAAGATAATATTGATCTCGAAGATGTTGGGAATGAAGAGGAAGACGACGAAACGGTTAACAATGCTAAGAATAAGATGATGCAATCATATATGTATTTCATTGAAGATTATGAGAATAGCGAAAATATGGTAGGTAAATATCAATTGCCCTCAAGAAATGACGCCGCTATTGATGGCCCGCTAATGATGAATAATAATTACTCATGGAAAAAACAATTTCAACCTGGACAAAATCCTGAATTATTTAGAATCGGTAACCATACGTTGAATGACAATAATCGTGGAACTTCTACTTCGAGAAGGAAAGGTAAAAGTTCAGGAAGAAGAAATGGCCAACTTGGTACTGGTTCAAACAATGAACTCGTAGGTTCTTTCATTAATACCGAAGGATTTCTTCGCCAACACGATTCTCCAGATAATGGGAGCCATATTCTTGGGTCTGCACTAAGACAAAACGCTAATGACACTAATAACGGAGGTGTATTGGGACTTGTTAAAGAATACTATAAGAGGTCTGACGTCGGTAGATGAAAGAACGGTTATGCCCAGAGGTAGTGTCACATAAAAAAATGTCCCCTGCTAACAATTTCTAGTCTTTACCTTTATCTGAATAAATGTTTTTATGTCGATATACAATAAATAATATTCCAAAATAAAAAGATCACCCTACATTTCGAATATTTTTAAAAATGCCTTTTTTTCTTGTTGGTTAGAAATCGTAGCTTACATACGTAACTTTACGTGATACTTACAGACCTAGAACCATAAGGCGTTTAAAAACAAGTTCTACAAAAAACTATTAAGGTTAAAATATCATACTAGGGTAATCTACATTTTTTTTCTATGCCAATCTATCAATATTATACAGAGTTATAGAACCATGGCCTTATTGGTGTGTGCTGACTAGCTTACTCTTTACTTTTTGAAATATGGTTTGTCCTATTGGCACCTCCTCCGTCTTCTTCTCTTGGATGATTTCATCTTGTCCGTCAAGTTGCTCGAAAGCAACGACATCAGCTAACTCTCTATCTCTCAATAGAAGGGCAAATACATACAATGGTATGCAGAGACAAATGGTAACAATATACAATATGTTAGTAACATGACTATAGGCTTGAACTAGCCCAATCCTTTCCGGAGACTCCCATTTATAAGATTTAATGAATTTGGTAGGAGACTCGTACGCTAACGAAACAGCTGTTTGATTGCTAATGTATTTACTCAACTCAACTTCCATTCTATTACTCCAAATGGCACCTGCAACACTACTACCAAAACCTTCACCAATACTACCCAATGCTAAAAATAAAGATGTTATTATAGCTAAGTTCTTATGTGTATAGGCAGCTGCTTGAATGGATGCCCTAGCAGGAAATTTCAAGAAACCATTACCAAACCCAAGTAAACAACAGGCTACGATAGTACCAACTTTAGCATGAGCACCAATACGATAACGATATAATAAACCAGTGGAAACAATGTACATTGATATGCCAAAGAAAATAAAACCCTTTGTTCTTCTGAGCTTTTTGGCAACAAAAATACCAAGCAAATTAGCAGTGATCACACCTACAAATGTGAACATATTGTTTGTCCTGGTAGCTGCCAAAACAGTAGTATCAAATGAAACGAGTAACACCGTATATTTGTATGTACTTTGAACGTAATAAGCAAAATCAAGGAACAATGCGATTAATAATCCACCATAAACACCCCTGTCTTTAACTAGATTCCATGGAGTCAATGGGAATTTTGCAAATTTCCATTCCCAAAAGATATATAAAGGTAGAGCTACAAGCCAACCTATAACTTCAGGCACAATGATGGAAGCACTTTTCCATTTGTCAGTAGCTTTAGCAGCTAATGTGAATGGGATTAATACGCAAGCGAAGAAAATCACACCCAGAAGAAGACCTAAGATATCCAATCTCCAGAAGAACACATCAATAAAATATTCCATTCTAGTCATATTTGGTGGTATGGTACTGAATGATCTCAATTCTCTTCTATTATGTTTATATTGAGCTAAATATCTCATATGGAATAAACAAAATAATAACGGAATGCAACAAACTGGAAAGATTATTGCCCACATTCCTATTCCCCATTGCCAATGATCACCAATATCACTAGTTATATTCCCACTTATCCATGTATTGATAACATTTGGTAACATAGGTGCTGCTGACGCTAATATTCTGTAGTTCAAATTAGAGAAATCGGCGGCAAGTACCTCTAAGGCTAAAACTATGGCTGCATGACCTAAAGAATAGAAACAGGCCCCAACAGCATACCTTGTGATATTTGTTGCTTGTGATTCAACAACTGTTCCAATGACGTAGAAGAATATGGCAGTAAAGACAAGGGATGTCCTACCAAATATGTCGGCAGCCCTTGCATAAGCGATTTGTCCAGCAGCGGATATGACAGTGGTAATACAGGTTACGGTAGACATTAACGAATGATTTTTATAGGAAGAAGTAGCCTCTGTTTGAAATGTGGAACGGACTCTTTTATCTAAGGTGTAACAGTAAGTCGTTAAAAATATGGAAAAGAAAAAAAGCAATCTACGTTGCGTAGTCGAATAATATTCTGAATATACTTCGATGTTAATGACACCAGTATCATAGTTAATTTGGCTTTCTTCAGTTGATGATACAGAATCTATTTCCTGTTCATGAATTTCATCCTTTGTGGTTTTAGGATCCAAGCTAGAACTAGTCGAGCTTCTAGAAGACATATTGAGTAGGCCTGATTTCTTTTGACATAAAAGATAAGGATAGAGATAAATAAGAAATTTGTAGGGAAAATGTTTTTCATAACCTTTGATCTGAATTCGATCTCACAAATATATATTAAAGGTCATCTCATCATCAATAAACTTTTATTCGATGAGACAAGGGAAAGAATACCCTTTCGGGGCCGACAAAATTCTCACCATTCGTTACACATTCAGATATCTACGGACAAACTTAGTTTTACGTCACTACTTTATGTTCGACACCTCTATAGACAAATATCCAATATTCCAGGCCATCCGTCAAAAGTGGGGTCGTACAACTCTAAGTCCCAAAAGTTTTTTGAGATTCCGTACTAAATAATATAAGCTAGACTTGTGTACGTAATACTTCGTAAATACTATACATATCCCATTTCCATCTGGTAATTTGTATAACTACTTAGCACAGGGTACGTAATAAACACCATTTCTTTGAAACTGCACCATGAAAGTGTTGAACAAAATTTGTTTTATCCTTGGGAACTTGTACCAAAAGGCCTATAAACCTTCGTACGTATCCTGTCATCGGGAAAGCAGGAAGGACTTTTCCGGGTGCATTCGCAAATGTTAACAATATCAAGGGCCGTTCCATCTTGGTATTTCATTTAAGTTCAGGCTCTCTAACCAGATGTACTGTGAAAGAAGCTCCATCATTATTCTACGTATATGCCCGTCTTGGCAAGAATCTGGGTGCACATTTCTTTTTTGCCTTTGAATGTGTCCTTTCTTTCTTGGCGGAGTTTCGTACGGCTATTTATCAAAGCCGGTGTGTGTCCTTCAAGAAACTCCGGACGATGTTCGATTCCACCGAGAATCAATTACTTTCTCTGCTTCCTTCAGTGAATCATTTAAACCTCTCTGGTAAAGATGTTCTCTGGTGTTCCTGGATGTGATGTTCGAAGAAAACTTTTCAGGCAGGTCGTATAGACAACCAACTTTAGTTTTCACTTTTCGTTTAGAGAATTAGACCGCATATATACTTGTTATTTCTCACCTACAGCTATTTCACTTCCGTGAGCGAGGCTTTCGATATTGGTAGTTTCTCTAATAGAGATTTTCAACAGATGGTTTTGACAGCCCTTCTATTCACAGATTATATCAAGCAAAACTCCTTAGTGGTAGCAAAAGAGGTTGCATTGATAAATATAATAGATTATAGAACGAAAGTCAATGTTAATTGTCGTGTTTCTTATCAATCTAATGAACAGATTACGCAAGATGAAGTCCGAAAGTATCATGTAGAAATGTTTTGTCATTTTACAAACTATATATACGTATAGGTGAATACGGATAATTATATCTTACTTTTTATTTTAAAAAAAGCTTACTTCTTACTCTTAGCGTTACGCAATCTTTTTTCCCTTTCATACTTGTTTTTCTCAGCACCTTCTTCTGTACGAATGGTATTAATAATATGTGCCATCTTTGCGTGGTACTCAGAAGACTCTTTCTTCTTTTCTTCAATTCTTTGTCTTGCCTCGAATTTAGTATCTTTACGAATTTCCTTCATAGTGAATTTACGTTCCTTCTTTAATTGAGCCTTCATCTTATTGATTTCATTTCTAGTTCTATCAGGATCATAAGATTTCTTATCTGGGTTAAAGTTTTCTTCGAATTTAGGTGCATGAGATGGGATGGAAATTGGTTTATGATTTTGTAAAGTTAATGGTGTATGTTCATTAAATTTCATTAACCTCTCTAATTTATCTAAGATTTGTTTCGTCTTTGTGAATTTTGGATAACGTATGTGATATTCGATCAATAGTTTTTCTATCGTTATAATAATTTCTGGGAATGCAGGTTGTTCTTTCCATACAGCGGAAATGATTCTGTCAAGGGAATCTAGAATATTGTTTAATAAATTGAATTTAAAATCAGTATCATCATTCAGATTGCCATTGTAGAATAATTTATGAAGTTGAATTGGTTTATGGTCATTTATATCTTTTAAATCTTGTTCTTTGTCAAAGGATAATTCTTCAGAATCCAATCTTAGTTTTATTATTTTATTTGATTCTGGTAACAAAGTGGCAAGTGATTTCTCAAAAAAATAAACAATTTCTGGGATATATCTTTTAGCAACACGTTGGTATTGAAGTAAAATTCTTATCAGAATGGAAGCAACTGCTAACTTTTCAATGGAATTGAATCTTATTTGATCTAGTAATTCACTTATTAGAATGGAACAAGGTGTTATAATTAAATGGTATTGATCTGAGGTGGAAAATAAAGATCCTACTAAAGTAAAGAACACAAGGTCACCTCTAGTTAAAGTTGAATAACGTCCCTCTTTAAACCTTTGTTGAATTTCAATGATAATCTCTCTACATTCGTTGGAAAGTGGTTGATTGTATTTTTCAGACATTGTCTTCAAGATTTGCACAAGGGAGTTTTGTACCTCTGTAAAATCAGTGATGTTGGCAGAATAATCCTCACAAGCTAAAAACATGATATGTCTTAATATAATAGTGGTAAGTTTCCCTAAACGTTCTTTATTCCCCTCTGCTAGTTTGGGTTGACAAGCTCTAATGATTTTTCTAAGTATTTTAGGATGCTGATTTATGGGATGTTTTTCTAATAATAGTAGTAATTCCGAATGGTTATTTGGACAAACGATCGTGGCGTTGATAATTTTAGATGGCCAACCTTGGTCTCTTGGTTCGTTTGCATCTTCATCTTCATTATCTTTTTCACCGAATTCGATATCATCATCTGAATTAGCGATATTTTCTTCTTCATCTCGTAGATCTTCATCGTCTGAATTGGCCCAGAATCCGTCATCTAAATCTTCCACACCTTTTTCCTCACCATTTTCTTCCTCGACCATACCTTGCATACGATCCAGTCTTTGTTGTTCCAATTTTTTCTTCTTCTCCTCAGCTTCCTTTTCTATTTCCTCAGTTGTCTTGGTTCTATCAGCTGGAGCAGCTCTTGGTTCCATTATTAATTCTTTTACTTTGACGTCATACTCAATGTCCTTTTCATTTTTAGGTTCCATTATCATGTCTTTCTTTTTAGGTTGAGTGGTCATTAACTCAGACATAACATCATCAAAGTCTTCATCTAGATCATCAATTTGTTCATTCATTTTTTCTTTAGCCTTTTGTCTTTCATGTTTATAAAATTTGGATTTAGCTATAATTTCGCTCATCACTTCAGCTTTAGTCTTTTTCCTTGTTGGTTGCATATTTTCACCTAAATTATCATCATCATAAGAACGATTTCTCTTTGCTGGTTCCAAGAACCCGTCGCCACTTGCATCAACTTCATCATCCATATCCAACAAAGTATCTTGCTTTTCTAATGGTTTCCCCAAATGAGTCAAATTGTTACTAAACAAATCTTCCATAGCATTTGCATCGTCATCTTCATCACCGTCACCTAAATTGAAAATTGTTTTGTTATTTTTCCTTGAAGATTGGCTTTGTCTTTCTCTAGTGAAACGTTCCAACATTTTCTCTTCTTCGGTCAAATTTTTGTCTCTTTCACCAAATCTCTTATCCATAAGTCCACCTCTCTTATTCTTGATTGTATTTTTTTTAACTCGTGAGCTCTCAATTCTTTGTTCTTCACCGTATT
>NC_016479.1:462169-475015 GCF_000227115.2 Naumovozyma dairenensis CBS 421
TTAAATTGTTCCCTAATCTTAGCAATGACACGTTCCTTCTCCTCACGATCATAATCCTTAGCGGCTCTCTTCTTCTTAGAGGTTTTCCTATCATTTCGTTTCACGTTAGTTTGGCCAGTCAACCCTGCAGCTTTCAAAGTAGCTTTCAACTGTTTCAATTGAGAGCCTGCCATATTGGTTTGTGTGTGTGTGTGTGTATGGAAAACTTTTCTACTATGTTGTCCTTCTCCTGCTGTCACTATTTCTTTCTCATTGTATACCAAGCACCAAGTGTCTAACTGTTATATGCCTGTATTATTCATTATATGAGAGCTCATCGCATCTCTTTTTGCTTCTTTTCTCAAATTTTCCAATTTTTTTTTTTCAAATTTTTTTCCACAACAGAGGGTAACACTTCCAATTGATATTTTTAAAGGATCCATTTTGGAGTTTATTTACTTACTTTACTTTACTTATCCATTAGGAAGGTGGGTGGCAAATATACTTATTATGACCAACAACTAAGAGTAGAGTTCAAGTTCAACCAACAAGAGGACAGAAGAAAAACGTGCATATACCCCTGCAAATTGATCATAGGAAATAATACGATACGATATGTCCAGAGACGCACCATTGAAAGCAGAAAGGGATTACTCCGAAATCCTAAAGGATGAATTCTCAAAGATCGAAACAATAGCACAATCCAACCATCAAGAAGCCCTAAATGAATTATTAGTCTGGGAAAAGAAGACAAGACAAGCTGGTGATTTGCCCTCTTCGAAAGATGTCCTTTCAAAGATCGTCGATTTGTTGTTCACGTTCCATGAATGGGATTCACTTAATGAACAATTGACTTTGTTGTCGAAGAAACATGGTCAATTGAAATTGGCTATCCAATATATGATTCAAAGGATCATGTGGCATCTCGATGATATGGGGGATAAGTTGGATTTACCTGTGAAGATTAAATGTATTGAAACTATTAGATTGGTTACGGAGAATAAGATCTTTGTGGAGACTGAAAGAGCTAGAGTTACAAGACAGTTGGTGGAGATTTTGAAGACTCAAGGGAAAATTGAAGAAGCATGTGATACTCTTTGTGAATTGCAAGTGGAAACTTATGGGTCCATGGATATGTTTGAGAAGATTGAATTTATATTGGAACAAATGAATTTAAGTATATTGAAAGGTGATTATAATCAAGCTACTGTGCTTTCTAGAAAGGTTTTGAAAAAGACTTTCAAGAATGAAAAATATGAGGATTTAAAACTACAATACTATAAATTATTGATTAAGATTGGTCTATATAAGAGAGATTATCTTGACGTGGCTCAATATTATCAAGAAATTTATTTGACTAATTCTGTACAAAAGGATGAATCTCAATGGAAAGATGCTCTTTGTCATATTGTTTATTTCTTAATATTATCTCCATATGGTAATTTACAAAATGATTTGATTCATAAAATTCAGTTAGATAATAAATTGAAGAAATTGGAAATTCAAGAGTCTTTAGTCAAATTATTTACCACTCAAGAATTGATGAGATGGCCAATCGTAAAAGAAACTTATCAAGATACTTTAAGTAAAGATATTGTCGCATTTGGTGGTGGTCCAGAAAATAAACATCATTGGGATGAATTAAAGAAAAGAATAATTGAACATAATTTGAGAGTTATATCACAATATTATTCCAGAATCACTTTGGAAAGACTAGATGAATTATTAGATTTAACTGAATCTGAAACAGAAACTTTTATCAGTGATTTAGTTAATCAAGGTATCATTTTCGCAAAAGTTAATAGACCTGCCAAAATTGTCAATTTCGAAAAGAAACAAAACTCAAGTGAATTATTAAATGAATGGTCTTCTAATGTGGATCAATTGTTAGAAAATATCGAAACGATAGGTCATTTAATTACAAAGGAGGAAATAATGCATGGTTTGAAGGCTAAATGAAACGAACGTAGTTTCCAGTCATTCCCTAATGCCACATTTATAAATATAAACAACAAAGTCATTTATAAATATATATATATATATGAAATTATAATTAAGAACGACATCAAAATCATCCCTTAAATAACATTTCTCATTCATTTTTGTTGTTCTTTCTCTCTATTTCTTTTCTATTTATTTATTATACGAGGCTTTCTTTTTTTATTTTTGGAAAATCGAACTTGCAACTTTAACATACACGTTTACGTACGTAAATACGTATTTCAATTTGGGTAAGCATTTCAATACTGACGTCTTTAAAATGTGACAATTGCCGTAATAAGATTAATAAATTACAAAACCACTTCAAGTGACTCAAATATCTCCCTCCATAGGATCTGCAAGAAATTATTCATTCATTCGCCTTTCTTCATTTTCTCAAATCGTATACCCCATATATATATATACGATAACATTCCGTTCATCCTCCTGTTATATGTGGCTCCAATAATATCCATACATACTGCTACCATTCCAAAGACTAATATGATCTTAGATCCACTTTCTAAGCCAATTGTCTCTACTCATACAAATGAAGAGATAGTTCAATTTTGGGATTCTCTGGAATCCATCCTTAAACTTTCCAATGAGAAAACAGGGAATATACTAGATGAATCCAAAGTTAATTCAAAATTAGTAACCTTTTTGAAAATAGCGACAGATTCATACAAGATATATATCAATTCAGATCAAGATCTCTACCGCTTGGCTTTAATCCTAACGGAATCATCAATCTTTAATTTGAAGAAAAAATTCTGTTTGAGTAAATTATTATCATTACTAAATATCGACCTTTTAGAAATGAATATGAAATTCATAATCTCATACATCCTACTTTGTGAATCCAAGAAAAATTTGAACTCCTTAGAGACAATGATTGAATTCCAAGGGTTTAACGTATTTTACAACACGTTATATACTCAATTTGCATATTTGAATAAATATGGTGAAGACGATAATGGTAATATCCTGACGAAAAGTAATAACAACGAGCTGAATGAATTAGATGTAACCATCATAGATGAAATGAAACAAATTTCAACAGTTTTAATGGATTTACTCTTCCAGATTTTCAAATTTTGTAAATGTAGTATCACTTCATTACAAATAGTTGATGATTTTTTTGTTTATTTTTTATTAACATCAATAAGATCTGACACAACTGATGATTTATTTAATAATGCTCAATTTAAATTGATCCTAGTCCTTAATGAACAATATATGATGTTTGCTAGAGATTTCGAAATTGGAAATAAAATATTCGAATATTTAATTGGTCAACGAAAGATTACCAGTAAATTTTCTGAATTATTATTGTTGAAATTTAATCGAACTGAAGATCATACCATTCAAATCATGATTTGTAAAATCCTGTATTTGATACTAAACAGAGTTGAAGATGGAACTGCGATGAATTTCTTTTATTTAAATGACCTCAATGTATTAGTAGATGTATTAATACGACAATTGGAGGATATATCCGAAAATGAAGAAATCTTAAGAAGTACTTTTCTAAGAGTATTATTACCATTACTGAAAAATACTGAACTATCAAAGACACATTATAGGAAAGATGATATTGTGAACTTACTTCGATATTTATCAAATATCGATAACATATGTTCAAATGACCAAGTTCTTCATGAACATAGAAATACAGTCAAGTTAGCGTTTAAATGCCTTACTCAAGTAAATTGGTTAACATTTGCTTCATCAGAGTATGATCCAGATTTCCCAGATACGCCAACAAGTAGAACATCGAGTATAAGTGTTGTAGGAATGGGATTGACAATGACTGATGGAACAATGACTCCTGTATATGGTAGTGCTGCTGCCGTCACAAATAATACAGGTATGAAAAATAATAATAATTATAATAATAATAATACTAGGATAACAACGAATGACAACGGTGTTGATCGTCTCTTCGTTCGCTCAAACTCTGATAATTCAGCAGAATCATTGGAAAAAGGAAAAATAAACCTTTACCACCACCTCCTCCGCCAAAATCGAGGAAAATTTCTTTCCCTAAGAAAACTGATATGTCGTGTCACATTATGGGTGTCCGACCTGTTTGATATGAATAATGTACAAACCAACTAGCCTCCACATCGGTCCATGGGTCCAGATATATGTACAGTCTATAGAGCTTCTTATAACCTTTCTTTTTAGAAAAAGACGTTCCGTATTAATAAGTAATTAGTTAAATAACCTAATGACATACTCAAACTTTTGATGTTGAATTTCTGTTAAAGATACTAAGATAATACGTCTGCAGAAACAAGATCCTTCTAATGAGAAATTCTATAACGTACGTATCGACTAGCATTTTTGAATTTAAACGAGGTAACGTCAATTATTTATCTAGTACTTTCTCTTTTACTTAAAAAAAATCATAGGTGGCACAGGAAATATTGGTAACACGTTTTAACGTTCGGGATCCAAACGTATGTCGTTTACTGATTATTATAGTTTGTTTTATTTATTTTTAGTAATATAGATTTATAAAATATTTAAAATAGAAATAGATGATTTAAATAGTCTACGTTTTTCTATTAGTTCATACATAACATTAAAAGCGTCCTTCCTCAAGAGAATTATAGATGTATTCTTAAGCCAGATGCAGGGGCCCCAATCTTTGATATACCTGCAATCTTATCGATCTTATTCTTTTCGGAAGCATGGTATTTAGCACCGGTTAATGGATCCAAAACACTTGGCGAATCCTTGTAAATTGGTGTATACGTGGAAGCACAAACATCAAACTCAGCATATGGATCAAAATCTAATTGAATTGCATCACTTGCAATAGAATCAGCTCTTTCTTTAATCTTCCTTGCTTGATCAGCACGTGGACCTGTTTTAATGGACTTCAAAAGTTCTTCTGCAAAATATGATGCTTGTACGAAGTTTTTATGTTTGAAATTTTGAGACATAGCAACTTGTAATGCATTACAACGGTGAGCCGTAATCAATTTAGCCTTGGTAAAGTATGCAGCTAACTCTAGGTTACGTTTGATATCTTCAGCAGCTAGTGAACGACGTTTTAATTCAATGGATAAACCTAAAATGTACTCCCTAGCCTTTTCTAATGATTTACGTGCTGTTTCTTCATCTTCGTCATTATCAAATGCAGATAATATTATGTTATAGATAGCTTCTTTGAATGATTTAATGGCAAGTTCCAATTTATTAGCCTTGAAATAATTAAACCCTTCGTTCATCTTTGACTTAATAACATCTATACCTGGAATATATGGTAGTATATCCTTCTCATTTTCAATATCGTCAGTTGATCTTATATAGCCTACAATAGATGGAAGTTCACTAGGAGTAGCAGCCATATACGTTCTACAACCTTCATATCTATCAATAAAGTAAGGTCTTAAAGGTTCAAAACTGATAATACCAGCTTGTTTACCTAACGCTTGAGCAGCTGCATCAAATGCACCAGCTGCAACTAATACAGCAGGTAGTTTCGAATTCTTAACCCAATTAGAAACTTCTGTTTCTTCGGTTGTAACTTCTTCTTTAGCAAGGTCATCTTGAACTTCTTCATCAATATTTAGATCTTCATCACCTAAGTCCCATGCATCCTCTCCTTCTAAATCTTCAGCTACTTCCGTTTCAAAGAAATCACCTTCATCTGCTTGAACAGCTTCTGGAGAAATTTCTTCTCTTTCTGGTTCATCAAGAGTTAAATCTTCAATTTGACCTAATACAGCTTTTTCGAAATATGATAGTTCAGCCTTCTCTAATGGCCAAGCATCTAATGGTGCAGCAATAGAAGGTGCCTTAACTGAGTTTGATGGTTGAATCTCATCTGGCAATACGACATCTTCTTCAGTGATTTCAGCTTGTTCTAAGAAAGATGAAGCGGCTGCAGAATCACCATTTGACTTAGCTACAGCATAAGCGAGAGCCAATGAACCAGCTTCAGCGAAAATATTAGCTCTTTCTTCAGTAGCATCATTATAAATGGAATTTAAGATCATACTTGGAACGTCATTACGATTTGTAGCAATGGCCCCCATCTTGGAAGATTTTGAACGATCACCAGTTAAAAGATATAGGAAAGATAGTTTATCAAATGAATGTTGAGTTTGATGAATCATTTCAACCAAGGAAATATTACCCTGCGAAAGAGCAGCTTCGTTTAAGCTATCCCATGTTTGAGAGTTATTCAATTTCTTAGCTTCTTCTAAAGCAACTTCCAAATTACCGTATTCTAATGCTAGATTAAAACGAGTTTGTGGATCTTGAACGAATTGTAACGCAATTTCTGGATACCCTGATTTTTGCAAGTAAGAAATGATATTTTGACCAACTAAGTTCGAATTTCTGATTATACGCAAGACTTCTGGGAAATTCTTGTTGATTAAGGCTTTCTTGAATTTGTATTCTGTTGGATCGATAGTCAAGATTTCAACTTCACCGTCACGATCCAAAGTGTAAACTAGTTGACCTTGTACTCTAGTAATGTATAAAGTCTTTTCCAAAGTTTTGATAATACCTCTTTCACCGTTCAATAAACTGTATCTAATATGGTTCAAAGTAGAGTAAATCAATACACCAGATTCATCCCATGCAGCACTCTTGATTCTAATAGTTTCATGCATTGAATTGACCAATTCTAACTTCTTGTTCGCAATAGTGATGGTATGCTTGCTCATTAATGCAACGTGTTGGCCATCCAAGGACCAAGAAACATATTTAACATTCTTGGCGGCAATCTTACCTAATTTCTTACCTTGTTGGACATCAAATAGAACAACTTCCTTGGCTTTTAATAACAAAACGACCCCAGGTCCTGCTGAAACGATATCTTTGATTGGTTCTTCTAAATGAATGGATTTAGTAGTCTTGTTGTCAAGGGTACGGACTTCTAGAGTATTTGTACCAGTGTTAAAAGTTACGAATCTATTACGTGCAACAAAAGTGGCAAAACTACCAGTATCTTGAATAACGCTTGTAGGTTCCACAGCTCCAGTTGGTTGTTTTGGTAGTAATGCAAGGGCAAACTTGTCATTACCTAAATTGACCAAAACTGAATGTTGAGATGGATTATATGAAATACTTCTAAAGGCATTCCAAGCAAGACCAATTTTCTTCAAAGAAACATAAGGTAATGAAGTGACTCTTTTATGGTAATCGAATATTTGAAGTTGCTTTTCCTTATTGATGAATATCAATTGATTTTGATGAATGAAGCTACATGGTCTTTCACGATCAAGTTTGAAGACCATGATACCGGTATCGTGGGCAGCACCAAACAAATTAATATTTGGATGAGCAGCAATCAACCAGAATCTATCATGTTCTCTCTTGAATTGTTTAACAGGAACTCTCTTATCCAAATCCCAAATTCTTAATGTTTTATCTTCACCAACTGAAATGATTAAATTTTGATGTGGATGGAAAATAACACAGTCGACATTATTAGTATGACCTCTACAAGTATCAACTTCCCAAGCCTTTGTTTGGCTCATTCTCCATAATTTGACTTGACGATCATCAGAACCTGAAACGATCAATGGTAAAGTTGGATGGAAAGATGCCCAATTGACACCTCTAGTGTGACCTTCCAAGATAAATTTTACAACACAGTCACCAAATCCGCCGTCTAATAAATTATTTTGAGCGGCAATTTGATCTTCCATAGAGGTAGTACCTGGAGCAGAATGTTTCTTTCTTAAACCCGAGATATCCCAAACTCTAACACTTTCATCAAGGGATGCAGAAACTACCAAATCTTCATTTGGATGGAATTGAGCACACATGACGAAATGGTTATGACCAGTCAAACAAGCGATTTCTTTACGATTTTGCCAATTCCAGATCCTAATAGTTTGATCATCAGATGCCGATATGATCCAAGGTAGTTCATGATGGAAAAATACGGTACGGACGTAATCTAAATGACCTTGTAAAGTGTAAAGGCATTTGTTGGTTTCTAAAGACCAAACTTTGATGGTGTAATCGTCACCAGCGGAGACAAAAATTGGTTGAGTAGGATGGAAATCAAGACCACGAACCGGTCCTTCGTGATCTTCAAATCTATGTAATAAAGTACCCATTCTATAATCCCATAATTGAATGGTAGAAGAGAATAAAGCCACTAGGACCCATGGTCTGGATGGATGGAAGGCAATACCTTTGGCTCTAGAAGATTTGGATTCAAACTTAGTTAGCATCTTCATCTTGACTGGAATTTATTAAAGATATGGTTTTTTTCCTTTCTTGGTTTCTTAGGTTAGGTGTAATTGAAATACGTAGTATTGAATAGTAGTCTTTTGATAACGATCTTTCTTCAAAGATTTATATACTTCGACAGATTTAATAAGGTAATCGGATTGCTCAATTAGATGCCTAATAAGGTTTGCTGTCCGAATTTACCGAGTAATATACGAGTCGACTTTCAACTAGGATTATAAGTGACGTTTCTAATGGACCAAAAATCGATGATGTCTACTTGAATGGACTTGAATTTGCCATGCAATTGACAGATACCTGGTCTATGTTTTTCAATAGAATAGAAGGAGTGAGCTGTCTTGTTTGTTCGATTGAAATTTCGTTCCGCCAAAAATTCGGTCGCATTTCACGGCCCGGGCCGAGGCGTCAACAGGTCGTGATTTCTATACAGACTGATTATAATAGTAATAGTAATAGTGATATGGAATGGATTGAAAGTCGTCAATTGTCATCTGGTTTGTCTCGATCTAGAGAGGTATTTTTATGTATGCCAAGTATATCTGGTTATAATGAATATATGTTGATCTTTATGCAGAAAATAAGCAATATATAAATGTGTTCTCTAATAAGGATAATGTCTGGACCTGCTTAGATCATTCCGATTCCATACGGCATGTATCTTCGTTGAATTTAATCAATCCATTCCCTTCCTTTAATTTACCTTGCACAAGAACAAGTAAATTATATAACATTGATAAGAGTGGTGTTTCTATCCCGTTTCTTTTAGCTATCTTCAATGGGTTACCAAGAATGACCTCTAATTCCATCAATTGACCCTTTTCTTCATCTACACACATTGATGGTTTGAACATTTTATTCCTCGTAATGTTAGCAAAAAACCCAACAAATTGTTCTTCAAGAATAATCCCCTCACTGGCAGCAATCTTGATAATTTCCCTCATGGCAGGTTCAAAAATCTCCATTTCAGTACTTTTCTTGTCTACTGCGAATTCTAAACATCTTGGAACATCCAATCCAACTAATGCAGTCGTGGTATTGATTGCAGCATTATATAATAATTTACTTCCATACTTGAATAACGAAACTACTTGCATCGAACTCAACAAAATTTTTTTACCTTCATTCCCATACAATTCAACAAACACTTGAGCGAAATGGATAGCTTTCCTATCACAGGCATCAAATGCACCTACTGATAAATGATCCTTACCAATTTGTTTGATGATCCCTTTCCCAATCTTAGTAGATCCTATCAATTGAATCCCTGACAATAATGAATATTTATAATCATCTTTATTGAATTTAGAAACGATTTCCTTTTCAATATCAATTCCATTTTGAATTAAGATAATATTGGTAAGCTCTTCCGACTGTAACGTTCTATTAGATTCCAAGATGGGTTTAATGATATTGGAGACCCTGGATTCAACGGGACCATCGGGTATATTCTTGGTTGTTATGACTAAATAATTGAAAAACAGTCCCGATTGGGAGGCATCATATGCAGTCCTATATATTGAATGAGGTTTCCAATTGGATATATGACCGTAATCACAGGAATCTATTTGGTATCCATTTGCAGTGACATGATCATAATCAGATCTTATAACCATGGAGACGTGAGATAATTTCCGAATGTACAATGAAAGGGCCGTGATTACTCCTACTCCACCTGCACCAATGACTAAAACGTTAGGAATTGGGGCTGTCGCTGCTGCTTGCGGTAATGACATTTGATTATTTACGCTTGTTTAGTATTATAGAAAGTTACTTTTTCATTTTATTATCGGTGTAGTAAGACCTTACATTATATACCAACTGGTTGTCAAAGCAAAGTTCCCTTATCGCAGTTCAATCTTCGAGTATTAGATAACGTGAATAATATAGAGCAAGGTGGTATGGCGGCGCTATCATAATTAAGATTTATGTTAGCTTGTTCGTACATAACTAAGAAAACTGTATTTTAAAATAATATTCACGGTTAAAGAAAGAATTCGTTCAGGTAAGATTGTTGGTTGACTATCGTTAGTCTATAAAGCTTCCACTCGCTAAAGTAGTTTGTGTAAACCTCATAGTTTACTTTTTATGTGAAACGATATTATAACCTATCAAGGTTTCATAATACTTAGAAAGAACATACGCAAAGAAATATTCTCAAATTAAGGTGGTCGAATGAATACGGGCCGCAGTAAAGATGCGACCATTGGAATATATATACTTACTGAAATCAAAATCCCCTCTCTCTGTACTCCCCTGGGGTATTCAATAGTATATCAATGCGACAAATATTCATTTCCTTCAATTCAAAACTTTTATCACTTTACACGGCCCCATTCAGTACGTAGTTTTTCATTTTTTCGCCACTGTTAAACATTGAAAAATATTGAAGAAATAATAATAATGAACCTTGAATATATACCAAATGACATGTTGGAAGATTATAATTTAATACCAAAGAGTCAAAAGCCAGAAATTGACTCATTGACTTTATTGACCACCCAGTTTTAAAGGCTACTCAAATAATAACAAGAAAAATGGCACCAAAAGTTCCATCTAACGCTACTTTCAAGAACAAAGAAAAGCCTCAAGAAGTTCGTAAGGCCAACATCATTGCGGCAAGAGCTGTAGCAGATGCCATTCGTACCTCCTTAGGCCCAAAGGGTATGGATAAGATGATCAAAACATCTCGTGGTGAAATCATCATCTCCAATGATGGACATACTATTTTGAAACAAATGGCAATCTTACATCCAGTCGCAAAGATGTTAGTTGAAGTTTCTGCTGCTCAAGACTCAGAAGCTGGAGATGGTACCACCTCCGTAGTTATCTTGACAGGTGCTTTACTTGGCGCAGCAGATAGACTGTTGAATATGGGGATTCATCCTACTATTATTGCGGAATCATTCCAAAGAGCCGCTAGGAGATCCGTGGAGATCTTGTTGGAGATGTCTCATAGAATTTCCTTGAGCGATAGAGAGGATTTGATTCGTGCTGCTTCTACTTCTTTGAGTTCCAAGATTGTTTCTCAATATTCTTCATTTTTAGCACCATTAGCAGTGGATTCAGTCTTGAGTATTGCTGATGAAGAATCTAAAAATGTTGATTTGAATGATATCCGTTTGATCAAGAAAGTGGGTGGTACTATTGATGATACAGAAATGATTGATGGCGTCGTGTTGACACAAACTGCTATTAAATCTGCAGGTGGTCCAACTAGAAAGGAAAAGGCTAAGATCGGGTTAATTCAATTCCAAATCTCTCCACCAAAACCTGATACTGAAAATAATATTGTTGTCAGTGATTATAGACAAATGGATAAGATCTTGAAAGAAGAAAGAGCATACTTATTAAATATCTGTAAGAAGATCAAAAAATCAAAATGTAATGTTCTTTTAATCCAAAAATCTATCTTAAGAGATGCAGTTAATGATCTAGCGTTACATTTCTTATCAAAACTAAACATTATGGTAGTGAAAGACATTGAAAGAGAAGAAGTTGAATTCCTATCCAAGAGCCTGGGTTGTAAGCCTATCTCCGATATTGAGTTATTTACTGAAGACAGATTGGGGTCTGCGGATTTAGTTGAAGAAATAGATAGTGATGGATCTAAGATTGTAAAGTTAACAGGTATAAAAAATAATACTGCAAAGCCAACCGTTTCCGTTGTTATTCGTGGTGCTAATAGCATGATCCTAGATGAAACAGAACGTTCATTGCATGATGCGTTATGTGTTATCCGTTGTTTAGTCAAAGAAAGAGGTTTAATTGCAGGTGGTGGTGCTCCAGAAATTGAAGTATCACGTAGATTAATAAGGGAATCTCGTTCCATTGAAGGTGTGGAAGCATTCGTTTGGAAAGAATTCGCAGATGCGTTAGAAGTTATACCAACAACACTGGCAGAGAATGCTGGTTTAAATAGTATAAAGGTTGTAACAGAATTACGTTCAAAACATGAAAGCGGTGGTGTAAATGATGGTATTTCTGTGAGAAGATCTGGGACCACAAACACGTACGATGAACATATTTTACAACCAGTTCTAGTCAGTACAAGCGCTATTACTTTGGCCTCAGAATGTGTTAAATCTATTCTACGTATTGATGACATCACTTTCAGCCGTTAAAATAACAAATAACATTTGAATTTTTTAAACTTAATTATAATACTGTAGACTAAACTCATATATCTATAAAGCTCGTAAGAAAGTCATTCATATTAGTATGCATTACGGTAAGTAAAAAGGGTATACGTCTTACATACTGTATTATTTCCATAAGATATATTCATATCTTACGTATCCATTCACAGGATGTATGTAACCAGTTTCAAGAAACCTGTCAGAGATTATAAAGCCAGTCAAGAGATTGCGGCCCTCTTTAGCTCCTTTTTGAGTCAGGTTAAGATGACTATCCTGTCTCAATATACCTTCCACGAAGATTTCGTATTAATTCGAAAATTGACAATGAATTTCAATTTTGAAAAAAAGCTGCTTGAGACTTAGAACGTAACCGACATAAAATGACTAATATATCCACAAGACCCTGTAGCGACGGTCGGTTATGATACATGCTAATATATTTTTGAACGGCTCCTCATTGCATTTTTGTGTCTCTTCAATCATATAAGTAGGCGAGCTAAACTGCTTCCTGAGCATTTCT
>NC_016479.1:475392-483844 GCF_000227115.2 Naumovozyma dairenensis CBS 421
AGCTCCTTCCAATATGAATGTCCTTATCTACAACGGCCCTGGTACTACACCTGGTTCAGTAAAACATGTTGTGGACTCATTGCGTTTATTCTTAGAACCATATTATGCTGTTAGTACTGTATCAGCAAAGGTATTAGAGACTGAACCATGGATGACGAAAACTGCAGCAGTAGTATTTCCAGGAGGTGCAGACCTTCCCTATGTCAAAGAATGTAAACCAATCATCCCGTTATTAAAGCATTTTGTCTCGAAGGAAGGTGGTATCTATATTGGCTTTTGTGCTGGTGCATACTTCGGTTCGAGCCGTGTTGAATTCTGTGTGGGAAATCCAACGATGGAAGTATCATCCAATAGAGACTTACAATTTTTCAAAGGTATTGCTCGAGGTCCAGCATTCAATGGCTTCCAATACCATAGTGAAGCAGGTGCAAGGCCTGCTAAGTTACGTCTACAAGATGGTTCAGTTTTTTCCACATATTTTAATGGCGGGCCTGTATTTGTTGATGCAGATCATTATGAAAATGTAGAAGTCTTGGCCCATTATGCTGAAAAAGTGGATACTCCATATTCAGATAATGGAAAAGGTGGTGAACCAGCTGCTAGCATACTATGTACAGTTGGGACAGGAAAAGCTTTATTAGTCGGGGCACATCCAGAATTTGTTCCAAGTGTCCTAGAAAAATCAGAAGATAAGAAATTTGTGTCATCAGTTGTCTCTATTCTGAAGAAAAATGAAACGAAAAGATTAGAATTTATGAGATACATCTTGTCGAAAGCTACTCTAAAATGCAATTCAACACTCCAGAATGCAAAACTGCCAGATTTGACACCGATACTAGCAATTGCATCTCCTCATAATAAGAATCTTATTGGACAATGGAAAGATAATTTAAAGAATATAACTGATAAAGAACTACCTACAGAAAATCAGGTTAACTTTAAAGACGAAAATGATAACTTTGAACTATATAATGGATTCACCAATTATGATTTGGCAACTCGTCCTTTGGTGAACAAGGATGTTAATGCTGATGTGAAAACTATAATAGTTCCAACTCAGGATGAACTTTTCCCTCCTCCAGCTTTGACTCCGTCATTCGATATATCTAAGTATTTTGCCACATTAAGTCCTGCAAATACCCTAGGTTCGTTCCTTCTATATGGTGAAGTTGTTACTTCCACAAGTGAGCTTCTAAATACCAATAAGTCACTTTTATCGTCTCTCCCCGAAAATACCGTCCTCCATATTGGATCTCTACAAATTTCTGGTCGAGGCAGGAGTGGGAACTCATGGGTAAATCCCAAGGGAGTATCAGCATCAACAGCTGTAGTTTCTTTACCTCTTCAATCTCCAACTACTGGTGATAACATATCTGTCGTTTTTGTTCAATATTTGTCTATGTTGGCTTACTGTGAGGCAATCGCAAACTATTCTCCTGGTTATGAAGATCTTCCTGTTAGAATAAAATGGCCAAATGACTTATATGCATTGAAGCCTGACTACTATTATGAAAAAAAAATGAGTCTCTTGGGGAAGTCTTTCGATCCTAGCTTAGTTCCTTTGACTGATATTGACCCAGCTTATGCTAAAATAGCCGGTTTACTTGTGAATACCAATTTCATCAATAATAAATATTCTTTGTTAATAGGGTGTGGTTTGAATGTTACAAATTCAGAACCAACTACGTCATTAAAGCAATGGGTAGATATTTTGAATGAAGAACGTAGGGTTAATGGGCTCCCAGCATTGCCGAATATTGAAGTTGAAATATTATTGGCGAAGTACATGAATAATTTAGAGGTTCTATTGAAACAATTTATTGACCGTGGTGCAGCAATTATCCTTCCACAATATTATAATCTCTGGTTGCATAGTGAACAAATTGTTACATTAACTTCATTAGGAAATATAAGGGCCAAAATTTCAGGAATCACACCTGATTATGGTCTATTAATCGCCAAGGAATTAGTCTCTGGAAGCGACTCAGATTTTACAGGAAATGTTTATCATTTACAACCTGATGGTAACACATTTGACATATTCAAAGGACTCATTGCTCAAAAAGCCATCTGAATGATGGAGAATTTCACGGCATCTCATGCCTTGCTATAGATATACTACCTTCTAATATATATAATAATTCATAAACTCCATAAAATAATGGACCCTTTTATTTAATATTAAATAACCATTAGAGTATAAGTTTTACTTATGAGAAAAGTTAGTAACTAGTGAACATATTGGACTAGTCTTTTGCTCGTCATTACACTTGAAATATTGAATACGTAGATATATATATAAAATCGGGCGGTAAATATCTCACCTCACGATATTATGATGAGTTTATGTTACAAGAAGCTTTGAAATATAATTGAAATTTTCTTTTGATATAATAATATATGAAACAATTAACATTATGATGAATTTTCCTTCTCATCTTTTTTATTTTTGTCATCTCCCTCTTTTGGAGAGTATGTAGGAGATCCCGGGCTGTAGCTACCTGTGGTTGGAGAATACCCTGGAGATGTTGGTGAGTATGAAGGAGAAGTAGGACTATAGCTTGGTGAAGTTGGGGAATATGAAGGGGATGTAGGTGAGTATGAAGGAGAAGTAGGACTATATGTTGGAGAGGTAGGACTGTAACTAGGCGATGTTGGAGAATATGAAGGTGATGTTGGACTATAGCTTGGTGAGGTAGGTGAGTAGGAGGGTGAGGTTGGGCTGTAACTTGGTGAGGTTGGCGAATATGAAGGAGATGTTGGGCTGTAACTTGGAGATGTAGGACTGTAGCTTGGTGATGTTGGACTATAAGTTGGTGAGGTTGGTGAGTAAGATGGAGATGTCGGACTGTAACTTGGCGAAGTTGGAGAGTACGATGGAGAAGTTGGGGAGTATGATGGTGAGGTTGGTGAATATGAAGGAGAGGTTGGACTATAACTTGGTGACGTTGGCGAATATCCGGGCGATGTTGGTGAGAAACCTGGAGAAGATACGCCACCGAAACCAGGAGAGGTAGGAGCGTCCCCATATGCACCAAAAGGTGAGGTCGCACCACCATAGTCTGCACCACCATATGCAGTAAATCCGCCGGCCATAGCATCTGTTGTACCTGCATCGACCAATGGGGAAAACATAAGTTCGTCTTTCACATCGATTTCTGTATTTATTAGACCAGATTCATTACTGTAAGGAGTAGCACCACCGTCTTCTTCACCTTCAAGTTCCATAATCTTCTGTTCAGGCATGTACTTAACCAATGATTCTTCATCAATCATAACATCAAACGCACCTGTACCAATTGGAGCCATTTGTCCTAATAAAACATTTTCTGAAACACCACGACAATCATCTAATTCTGCAGAAGCACCGGCTTCGAATAAGATTTCGACCGTTTCTTCGAACGACGATCTCATTAAAGCACCGGTTGAAGCTCTATTGAACCCATGACGAGTAATAGATGTTAATGCACCTTGTGTTGTCATAACATCAACCAATAAAGCCATATGACGATAGTTAACGTAAGAACCATCAGAGGCAATAACATTGTAAACTTCTCTGTATAAGGCTGCACGACCTGCTTCAATACCCAGTACTTCAGTAATATCGATAAATGAATTTGTATATATTCTTGTTGCATCCACACCCGGTACTGTCATAACTTCAGATAGATTGACACCATCAGTCTCTAAGACCCATTCGGGTACTTTCTGATACTCACCAGATTGACTTGGAACTTTACGATCATATTTCATCATAACAACACGCTCAATATTTTCCACACCACGCAATGTAATATTTTCAAGCATGGTGTTTTCAATCTTCTTTAGCATATGATCTTCTTCCGCTTCGGTTTCGGCATCCATGGATTTCGGACGGACAACACGACAACGAATGATTAATTTTTCTGCATTATCTTCTGACCAGATGACGAAAAGATCATTTCTGAACGTTTCTTTGATTCTTTCACCCACTTGGCCCATTGTCAAATCTTTATCGTTCATAGCTGCACGATCAAGTTCTAGACGTAATAACCATGGCGATTGTCTATCTAGAGATTGTTCAGTTTCGTCATCTAATAAAGAGAAATGTAATTGAATAATTTCGTCGTCCTCTGGAATAACAGTGGAACGTGGATCAGGATCGTAGTAAATTTCTGATGCAACTGTGATACTTTTCAATGTAGTGTGTTCAATTGCAGATCTAATAAACTTAGCCTTTTCTTGGTCTGATGAATAATCATCCTTTAAGTAGACAGTTAAAGAAGGTGTCTTCATGTTTTTTGCGACATTTAGAATTTCCTTTAAACGAGGAACACCAGAAGTAACTTTTTTAGAGGCCACACCGGCAAAATGGAAAGTATTCAATGTCATTTGTGTAGCTGGTTCACCAATAGATTGCGCTGCTAACACACCGACCATTTCACCAGGATGAACAACTGAACGTAGGAACTGTGCCTCAACATTATTAAGGACCCATTCGAAAGCTTGTTTAGTTAATCTATATTCTTGTAATATTCTACGAGTAGATAAACGTGAACGTACCAGACAGCAAAATAAGGTAATTGCATCATCTTGAGCTTTTTGGATAATTTCACTTTTACCACGTAACACTAATAGACGTTCTTCCAGGTCTTTTAGGCCAAATATGATATCACGTATTGTTAGATCTGATGGTTTTGAATGATCGATTCTAAAAGTCTGTTGTGCATTCTGTATGATACGTCTGATATTAACTGGTAATGGCCAGTTTGATTCCCCATCTACAAAAATTTTTCTTAAAAACTTACGATCTTTTATTAATTGTTTATACTCTTCGTCTAGTAAAGACTGTAGTTTGACATCACCTGTTATTTCAGAACCAGATTCTAGTAATGATGGATCTAACGCATTTTTTGGATTCATTAAATCAATTCTGTACCTCTTTTCGAATGCAGCATCGGAACCACCGATTGTATCTAATGATTGTTTTTCGATGTGGGCAGCGTCCATACCATCTTCACCGTAAATGAATTGGATAACGTTACCAAGTGAATTTCTTGCCGTACCATCGTAGTGGACCATAATATCTTCTAAAGCTTTCACTAAACGACGTTGAATATAACCTGTTTCTGCAGTCTTCACAGCTGTATCAATAAGACCTTCACGACCACCCATTGCGTGAAAGAAGAATTCTTGAGGTGTCAACCCTCTTAAGTAAGAATTTTCCACAAAACCCTTTGATTCTGGAGAGTAATCATCCTTTGAGAAATGAGGTAGTGTACGATCAACAAAACCATACCCAATACGTTTACCTTCAACAGACTGTTGACCAACACACGCAGACATTTGGGCAATATTAATAAACGAACCTTTAGAACCGGCACTTACCATTTGTTTCACATTATTCAGGTCATTCAAGTTCATTTCAGCCAGACGACCAGCTTTATCTCTGGCTTCATTAAGGAAACGAACAACGTTATCTTCGAAAGATTCACGTAATGTCATACCATGCTTTGCCGTTAACAAATTAGATTGTGCCTCTTTTGTAACATCTTCAACTTTACGCTTTGCATCCGCGATGGTCTCTGTAATTTCTTTGATAGTTGATCCATCAGCAATTGTATCACCAATCCCTGTTGAAAACCCGTTATGCAATAGCCAAAAATTGACCACTTTTTGAATATTACCAAATAATTTTGCACATATTGTTGGACCCTTTTCTCTTGTGACGACATGAATTAACCCACCATTGGATGACCCCACAGTTTTCTTATCAACAACCCCAAAAATAATTTGGCCGTCGACTACAAGCATACCATTATCTTTTGGTGATAACAAAGTAGTACCTTCATCAAAACGTTGTAAATGAATACCTCTAGGAATCGCGATAGAAAGCACTTGTTTACCTGACCATAGCGGTTTTGGTTTTATAATGGCTGGAGTAGGAATGACACCATCCCAATCTGGGACCCAATATAGCATATTTAGAACTTCATCAAATTCAAGGAAGGTATCCCTCAATGTTAATTTACGAATACCACATAAAGTATCTTGCACAATACCCATACATGGTTTATTAGATTGTGCTGAAACAATTTGTAATGGAACAGCACATAATTGTGACAATTCAGCTCTTGTCTCTTCAGATTGTGGAACGTGTAAATTCATTTCATCACCATCGAAATCGGCATTATAAGGAGAGGTAACAGACAAATTCAATCTGAATGTGGAATATGGAATAACTTTAACTCTATGGGCCATCATAGACATTTTATGCAGAGAAGGTTGACGATTGAATAGAACTGGATCATTATCCGTAATATGACGTTCAACTTTCCACCCGTATTGTAACTGGATATCACCAGCTCTTTTACTGTATCTTAAATCAATACGATCACCGTTGTCACGAATAACATATTTTGCACCAGGATGTTCATTTGGACCGTTACGCACCAATTGTGTTAGACGATCAATATTATATGGAGTAACAACTTCTGGATATGTAAGAGTTCTGGCAATCGATTTTGGTACACCAACTTGGTCTAATTCTAGATTTGGATCACCAGAAATAACAGTTCTTGCAGAGAAATCCACACGCTTACCCATTAAGTTACCTCTAATACGGCCTTCTTTACCCTTTAAACGTGCACGAATAGATTTGACTGGACGACCAGATTTTTGAAGAGCCTGAGGTTGACCTGCAATATCATTATCCATATATGTTGCAACATGGAATTGTAACAAACTTTCTGCCTCTTCAATAGCATGGTGTGGTGCACCATTATGTTCCAATGTTTCCAAACTAATATTCGCTTTCAGGATATCAGCCAATTTAAACGTTAAATCATCTTCACCTCTTTGGGATTCATTAAATGAAATTGATGGACGAACTGGTGGTGGTGGAACAGGTAAGACATTTAGAATCATCCATTCCGGACGTGCAAATTCTTCGTTGAAACCTAATCTTGTTGAATCCTCTGGAGAAATATGTTTAAAAATGTTCAAAATTTCTTCTGTACTTAAAACTCTTTGTTCCGGTTCATCTCCGTCATTAGTATTTTTCTCTTTCTTCCAACTTCCTACTAATTTCAAACCATCCTTACGAACAGTTGGTTGAGCATTACCACAACCACCTCTTGATATCAGTTGGGTTGGATCATCGTCAGAAGGTACATCAGTATCACATATCATTTTTGTTTTACATAAATTCCATACAGCATTAAATCTCTTCTTAGAATCTTTTATAGCAATAGCTTGTCTCATTTGTTCGTTATGTTCATCTAATAATAGTTTACCACAATGCATACAGACAGATTCACAAACTTTTTTAATTTTTGCAATGAAACCAACATGTAAAACCGGTTTTGCTAAATCAATATGGCCAAAATGACCTGGACATTCATTCATACCTTCTTGACATGTTTGACATTTCAAATTACGATCGATGGAACCTAATCTTGGATCATTTAACCCACCAATTTTCGCTCTAGTTTGAGTTTCATCCATAGTTTCTGGGAATCTAATTTTGGCTACACTGATAGCACGAACCTCTTCTGGGGAGAAAAGACCAAATTGGACTTCTTTCACTGTACGTAGTGGTGCGCTTGAATATTGTTGTCCGACCATTTTGTATTGTTTTTTAAGGATTTTTTGGTATATATATATTATAATGTTGGTATTTTTGAATATCGTTCTTTTTTGTTTTTATTATTATTATTATTATTACAAGTATCTTGGTCTGAAAGAAAATTTCCGACGAATGTCTAGGATATCTTTAAGTTAATGAAAAAGAAACAGATGGAAACTTCTTGATAACTGCTGTTCTCGTTTTAGCACCAGTATGAAACTGGAAGGCAATGGTAATAAAATGACGCTGTGGTCTAGAGGTGGATTTTAGCTGGGAATAAATCGGTTAAAGGAAATTTGAAGCTCCGTTCTAATGACTACGACTATTTCAAATTGCTCCTTATGGTAGATTAGAGGAAGGAATGTGGTTGTTAGTCACTGAGAAATGCGTATTTTCCACTAAATGAAAAACAAAACTTAAGATACGTGAAATCCCCGATGATATCCCAAGTGTAGTTTGAGATAGTGGCTGCCGATTTTATCTTTTGTTCGTCCAAAGTCGTTGTTTTTTGACTTTATTAAACGTTGTATTGTCAATTGCTTATATTTTCTTCAACCTTGCCACTTGAAAGAATTTCCAAAAAACCCGCTCGTACGAAGCGACACTCCGGGTAACGAAGGCAAGACTACAAAGGCCGCGACAGACATTTACGTAAGCTTTTGGTATGAATGACTTAAATACTACTTTGTAAACATTAATTCCCCACATAGAATCTAAAATTGATTGAGTAGGATAGTCATATCATCTCTATTTTATATGAATACTGCTTTTAATTGGAGATAAGTGCTAAACATTTTGAAAAATGAGGAGTTACATTTTGTTTGATATCATACGTTATTGTAAAGG
>NC_016479.1:483864-499472 GCF_000227115.2 Naumovozyma dairenensis CBS 421
AGACGTAGGAGTAGTCATATCATCTCTACTTTATTATGTAATAACTAGCTTTAATTTAGGTAGGATAAGTGCTAACTAATTTGTAAATAGAGGAGGTTACATTTGTTTGTATATCATACGTTATTGTTAAGGACGTCTGTTATATATATATATATATATATATATATGTTAGATCACTGAGATTACAAATAGCGTTCCTTCTATGATAAACTGATAGGTAGTATTGGTATTAAAACACCCTTTAATAAGGAATGTAGTTTAAAAATTCAAAAATTAAGGTGTGCAATTGATACCCTAGAATTTCTCCAGGGGTCATTATAAACGCACAGTTGTTGAAGAGACGTGACCATTCAATGCCATTGAACTCCGTTTTATGTCATGCGCCTGATATAAGACACATTCCCTACTAATTGAAGATATGAGGCCATTTTATATTGTTTCATTTATGCACAGTCCAACAGAGGATCGTCAATTTTTTAATACTAATGCACATTTCTGTCTGCCTTTTGGCTTCCTCTTCAGTCAATCTCAGAGCCATCTGTTGCTGCACCATCACCATCTTGCCATATGCTGTATTCATCATTGACATTTCGTTCCTCATGAAAATGAGTACTTTGATATCTTGTGGTCGTATCAGCATGGCCATGCTGCAATCCCCGTATATGACCATTATCTTCAATGATCTCCCCAGTCTTTAAGTCAATTAAATCTCCCTGTGTTTCCACAGATTCATATTTGTTGATAATATTTGTCCATACTTCCTTCATGGTTTCATCTGCTTTCTTATGACGTTCCATTACTTCATCGTCAGTCAGTTTAGGGATTAATATATTCTCTCGAGACTTGATATATATGATTCCATTCTTCTCAGTGACATTTTCGTTGTTATCTTCATCAAAGGCATTATAGTAAGGACTGACTTCATTTTCTCCTTCACGGCCTCCTATTTTACGTACATATTGACCTTTAGACTTTTTCTTAGATTTAACATGTTTAGGTTTCGTCTCCTTAAGTTTTGCCGTTGATTTATCGTTTGTTTCAGATGATTTAAGTAATGTCTTGGGATTATTTAAAGTCGTTGGAGATTCATTCAATAAACCTCTCAACGCCCCATGAAGGGATTTTAATGCTAACTTTTTTGATTTCTTTTTCTTGGAAATCTTCATATATGCATATTGTTCCTACCGGTTGTATAAGTTCAGTCTAGCTAGCCACTGTTCGAAGGTTTTAAACTTTCAGAAGAGAATCAGTTAATTCTATTTCCAATTATTTTCATTTTCAATGAAACTAGATTTCTCCTGCTACGCGAAAATAAAAAATCTATCCAATTTAGAAAGGTTTTCATGTCACACATTATATGTGTATTATAGTAGACAGAGAACACAAGGTACAATATCTCAGAGAAGACATATAAGTATGTGAATTTTTTCTTTGTCAAAAAGGAGTACAGAAACTGTTAATAAATGACTTTTATGTTGTTTTTCGATGTGTCTCTAAAAACTGTGAGATCTAAAAGAGAGACAAATGAAAATTGGTTTATTTTCTTCAATTTTTGATTTCTTTATTCTAAATCGAATCAGAAACAGTTCTAGAAACGATGATTTTAAAACAATCAAACTGTTGAAATTCTGTGAAGGGAATAAGAAGATGTAACTTTCTTAAAGTTTTCTGAGAAAATTTGAAGGAGATGAGACCAGAATATATCTATAAAACAACAAAGCAAATGGAAAGAGTCATTCCGGAATTTCCTATGTACAATAGAATTATTTTATTTGATTATTTTTAAACATGATGTGTAGAAAACCACCTTATTCATTATACTATGCTAATTATAAACTTCAACGTGACTATTCTACCTCAATCCGGAATCTCTTCTTTCGAACATTAAAAGGTTTATTATTTAGGTACTTTTAAATAAAGTGGTGTAGAGAAACAATTATTAATCTACATAATTTTTATTAATCAGTGCTCCTGCAATTCAAACAGTTCAGGATGAGCAACATAACTCACGACATGATCAGCTCTTTCAAACTGAAAACTGATTTTTGCAAGAAAAATTTATGTATCCTCCATTTTTATTTACTTTATCGTAGTAAAATCATGAAGCCATTTCGAAATTATTATATTTATATAACAAAAATAAATAAAAAATGTACTTTTTTCAGAGAAAACCGTTAGTTAAGAGGAACAGCTGCATACTTTCCTAATTTTTAAGGACTGAAAAACTACCATCTAAAAATCAAATAAGTGCCTTAACAAGTATGAAATCCTGTCTTTTATTTGAAATGGATAATTTTAATAGCGAGTAGAAAAAGTGTACCCAAGAATCGTCCACGAAGGAGCAATTCCGACTTTTTTCTCTTTACTTGTGGTCAAATTATCCAAAATACTATGCTTCTCAAAATATAATTATGTAAGACCTTCGTCTTTCTTGAGAAACAGTATTTGAGTTATATGGGCAGCACTGAAGCAGTTTACGGAAACTGAGCTGTGACAGACGACCCAGGCGCATTGTCACGTCACGTCACAACGCCAGAACGAGAATTTCTCCTGCGCCGGCGTGTCCGCCAAGTCTGTCTGCCTGCGTATGTAAAAATCTGGAGAAAAACAGATGGGCAAAGTCGTTTCCTTGAAGCAAGCTGTCAATCCAAAACTGATGGGAAAATAGTGATGGGTGAACAGCGTCCCTTCGAGAACTGCTTTCATTTAGCATTATATAATAGGATACCATAGACGGTATCACTACTTTATAACGTCGACTATCATCTAGAATTTCTAAGACCTATCTGTAAGTCTCTCAAATCACCCAGTATCCATAAAAAAACACAATACATGCCCACTCACAATAGGAACATTAACTACGTCAAAATATAAAAAAAATCTTACATACAAACAAGGAGATTCCTCAAATGAGCGACACTCGTTTACAGAATGATCCTAATCAATCTATAGAGATGACAACACATCTCCGACATCCCTGTACCCAAGATAAACAACCCAAAAATTCCACCAAAGAACTCCCATTATTCTCATCACTTTCCTTATCAAACTCCGAACAAAGGATCCATTCTTTTGAATTAGAAAGTCAAAATGAACAATTAAACCATATATCAAGCATTACAGATCGTATCTCAATGGATGCAGAAACATTACAACTACTTTCCCAACCACTCCCAATGAGATCAAATATCATGTCATTTTTCGTCGGTGCATTCGTCGCAGTAGGTGGTTTCCTTTTCGGCTACGATACGGGTTTAATAAATAGTCTCATCGACATGGAATACGTGAAGACACATTTGGCGCCCAACCATGAATACTTCACCACTATACAAATGTCAATGATTGTCTCTTTCTTATCCATGGGGACTTTCTTTGGTGCATTGAGCGCACCCTTCATAGCTGATTCATATGGACGGAAAAAGACAATTATATTTAGTACTGCATTTATATTCTCCATAGGGAAGAATTCATTACAAGTAGCTGCATCAGATTGGAAGTTACTTCTAGGAGGTAGAATTGTATCAGGAATTGGTGTTGGTTTGATATCTGCAGTAGTACCATCATATCAAGCTGAATCAGCACAAAAAAATTTAAGAGGTGCTATTATTTCTACTTATCAATGGGCAATTACTATTGGATTATTAGTCTCTAGTGCTGTATCTCAAGGAACATTAAACATGAGGAATTCTGGATCGTACAGGATCCCAATTGGGTTGCAGTATGTCTGGTCTTGTTTCTTGGCAATTGGTATGTTATTTTTACCTGAATCACCTAGATATTACGTCATGAAAGATGAATTAGATAAAGCAGCGAAATCATTATCATTTTTAAGAGGAATAACTATACAAGATCCAAGATTATTGGAAGAATTAGTGGAGATTAAAGCGACATATGATTATGAAGCATCCTTTGGTCCATCGACGTTTTGGGATTGTTTTAAGACAAGTCCAAATAGACCAAAACAATCTTTAAGAATGTTCACAGGGATAGCAATTCAAACATTTCAACAATTCTCAGGAATTAATTTCATCTTTTACTATGGTGTTAACTTCTTCAATAATACCGGTGTAGCTGAAAGTTATTTGGTTTCAATTACAACATATGCAGTTAATGTGGTATTCAATATTCCAGGTATGTTTCTAGTGGAAATGGTTGGTAGAAGGAAGATACTATTATTTGGTGGTTTGATTGTTACAATATCAAATTTTATAATTGCAAGTGTTGGTTGTAGTACTGATTCTATCATTGCAAATAAAGTCATGATTGCATTCATATGTGTTTTCATCGCTGCATTTTCCGCTTCATGGGGTGGTGTTGTATGGGTAATTTCTGCAGAATTGTATCCATTAGGTGTTCGCTCTAAATGTACTGCTATTTGCGCAGCTACGAATTGGTTAATAAACTTTATTTGTGCATTTATTACACCGTTTCTTGTTGATACGGGGTCTCACACTTCAACTATGGGGGCAAAAATTTTTTTCATTTGGGGTGGGTTGAACGCATTAGGTGTCATTGTTGTTTATTTCACAGTTTATGAAACTGGCGGATTGACTTTAGAAGAGATTGATGAATTGTATACAAAATCGCCAAATAGTTTCGAATCTGCCAAATGGAATAAGATTATAAGGGAACGACCTCTTGGCAATCCTATTAATAGAGTAACTTCACTGAAAATCAATAACAAAGTTATAAACAAAGACGATGAAAATATTACCAAGAAGATAAACATAACTTCCAATGAAGTCGAGATACCGAACCTCGATGGAGTAATTCAAGATCCTTTAACTCAAGAACATGATTTTTCATTCATAAACCGAATTCCTATCGAACCACTGAGTTCTCACGACAATTTTGTTGATCTAGGAAATGGTTTAGGTTTGAATACTTATAAAAGGGGTCCACCTTCATTTCTTACCGATTCTAGTGATGACGAGTCAGGCGAAGGCGGGTCCTTTTCTGTCCATTATAGTGGTGACATTAAAGATCTCAACAATGTTAATACATATATAGCACAATTGGTGGATAGTAATTCGAATGCAAGTACAAATACCAATCATAGTATTTCGACCCATAAATTTTCACATAGCATAGGTACATTTTCTAGTACCACCCAAGGAACGTCAAATTATTCGAACCCAATCAACTGTAACAGTGATAATAATACTAATAATCTTAATACTAGTATGAACGATATTGATGGTGGTTTCTCCAGAGCACCACCAAATGAAACATTAAGGAGATACAGTTCTTCTTTGACCAGTAGCGAAAATGTAAAATGATAGGAGTTCAGGTAAATAAGCAAAACTCTAGTTTTAAAAATATTCATATATATATAGACGATAGTAAAATATTCTAATGAAACCGTAGGAATGATGGCTTCTTATCCATTTCTATATATTACACAATTCTATTTACTCATTATATCGATTTGTTACAATGTGTCAACATGCTCCCATTTACGGCGCCGAGTTAAATGTGTGACGCGCACGGTATCATTCCCGACGTGGCCAATTCGGTTTTCGATTTGGGGGAGAAACTGCAACGTTGCAACTTTGTGCAGTTGACAATCTGATTGAGGGAGAGATCTATTGATCCATTGATTCAATGATTGATTCCTTACTCGATTGTTTCGTTTTTTTGTAGATCGAGTCTAAAACTTTTATTAGATACATTCCCTTGGTCCCTTACATAAATTCCTTCTCTTTTGAATAATAAAAGTAGAGAAAGACATCCTATTTATCAATCGAAAAACAGTCTATCATATATTTCCCTTTGATATTTGGTGAGGCTAAATAAGGAACAACCTAATTAAAATGTATGTTATATTGAAGTTTTCCGGAAGATCCTGATTTGAGAAACATTCAGTTTAAAGTGTAATGGATACTTTATGGGTCCATTTTTCGAAGACTTCTATTTTTAGATGAACTCAATATCCATAAAAAGGCAGCTATTATTTATGGGAATAACTTGTTTTAATATGAGGATCAAGATTTTTCCTTAATCAATGCTTTCTCAAATGTCTCTCACTATTGATTAGGTCCTGGATTTTCCGTAATGGAGTATTTATCCTGGTATCATCTAGTTTTTTTTACTAACATTGAATCCCTTATCAACATATTCATTGAAGGAAGATTTGAAGATAATATAGTTAATCGACAAACAACAATGGGTTTATTTGCATCAAAATTATTTAGCAACTTGTTTGGTAACAAGGAAATGCGTATTCTTATGGTTGGTTTAGATGGTGCCGGTAAAACTACCGTTTTATATAAATTGAAATTAGGTGAAGTTATTACCACAATCCCAACCATTGGTTTCAATGTGGAAACTGTCCAATATAAGAACATTTCCTTCACGGTTTGGGATGTCGGTGGACAAGATAGAATCAGATCTCTATGGAGACATTATTACAGAAATACTGAAGGTGTCATTTTCGTTGTTGATTCCAATGATAGATCTCGTATCGGTGAAGCCAGAGAAGTTATGCAAAGAATGTTGAATGAAGATGAATTAAGAAACGCTGTTTGGTTAGTGTTTGCCAATAAACAAGATTTACCAGAAGCTATGTCTGCAGCAGAAATTACTGAAAAATTGGGTTTACATTCTATCAGAAACCGTCCATGGTTTATTCAATCCACTTGTGCGACATCTGGTGAAGGTTTGTACGAAGGTCTAGAATGGTTAAGTACCAATTTGAAAAACCAATCCTGAGTTTTGAGCCACTTTTAACTTTCTCTTAGCAGATGTACAATACCAGGTCGTTTAATAGAAAAATGGGACCAAAAAAGAACCATTTTGGGAACATTACTATGTGTGATCTTGCGCTAGATTCAAATGTAACGATATTACAAAAAATACATAGTAAAATATATAATTTAACAACAAATTAATCATATTACAACAGTGGTCGACGATTCGCAAATCTATATCTATATATGTTTGACATCGTGAATTTCAGGCCCTGCACGGTCGTGAGCTATTCTTTTACACAGATAACTTCGAGTAATGATATATGTCTCGCCAATGTAAACATTTTTGATTTCACTTTTAAGAGTTACCTCAATTAAGGTCAAGTAAGAGGTGACTGGACATAGGATAAGGTGCACCTACGACGCAGCTCACTTTATTGAGCTTGGCAGAACCAGAAGATGGAATCGGCGTACAATCCATGACTGTTTCCGAAATATAAGAACCCAGACATTTGGATAGCTGTTTTAGGTAACTGGTCTCTAAAATCAACTCAAATTGTGCGCCAAGTTCGTAAAGTGGCGCCGCCCCTAATGAAGGGTAACGAGTAACAATTTAGCCGCCGAAGTCTCAATTCTGAAAAAATCTCAAAAGTCCGTATTTATAATGGAAACAATGCCAACTCGATATAGAAAACTATCTTCATAGTTGTCAGAGATTTTATTTATAATTTTTAGTATCCTCCATTAAGCAAGAGAAAGCAAACAATCAACTAATTATTGAGAGAAAAGATGGCTGGTGTTAAAGCTTATGAATTAAGAACTAAATCTAAGGAACAATTAGAATCTCAACTGATTGATTTGAAGAAAGAATTGGCTGAGTTAAAGGTTCAAAAACTATCTAAGCCATCTCTACCAAAGATTAACACTGTTAGAAAGAACATTGCTCGTGTCTTAACTGTTATTAACCAACAACAAAGAGATGCTGTTAGACAATTGTACAAGGGTAAGAAATACCAATCAAAGGATTTGAGGGCTAAGAAGACTAGAGCTTTAAGAAGAGCTTTGACCAAATTTGAAGCCACTAGAATCACTGAAAAGCAAAGAAAGAAGCAAATTGCTTTCCCTCAAAGAAAGTACGCTATCAAAGCTTAAACATTTTGGAAATATGTTACTTTTTAGACTATATTCACGATCCTAGACATACGTATTTGACGATTAAGAAGATATACATATTTCGTCTTATGAATAGTATTTATAATAATTAATTTAAGATAGAATTTTTTGTAAAGACTAGTTGAAGAGTATTGTAAATTTTATTTTTTGTCAATAATTAAATGTTCCTAATTACTAATTTTATACGTATATGAATGAGATATTGAGCTAGACGAAATGTGGCTGAAGCGTTGGGGAACGGGAATAGTTGAATTTCTATGAATTTTCCAGATTCTACTTCTTGACGATCTCAACACCCCAATTCAATGTCAAATGGGTAGTCTTATCGTCATCAATAAATTTAGACACTGCACTATAATTACCTCTAGCGAAGAATCCGCTTGGAGCTTCACTTTCCGGTAGTTCGACTTCATAATATGGTTTAGCTTCCGTATTGGGAGCGTAGGAACCCAAATGATCGTCGATTTTATCCACAGCAATCCCAGCTTTCTTTATATATTGGACATATCTTAATCCTGTAATAATTTCATGCTGTACTTTGAAAGTTATTTTTAGTTTATAGATAGCATTTTCTTTAATTTGGTAACGTTTCGAAGCCAATTCTTTGATAGTTTTTTCATTGGTTAAGTCGAAAGTAATTGGTGATTTTTCTGTGTTGATTAATAATTGAATCTTTTGAATGACGACTTTTCTTTTATCACCGGGGAATTCTAATGGTAAGACGTCGGAATCCAATCCTAGAGATTTTTTCCATCTTGCTAGAGATTCATCCTCCGCATCTAGTTTCTTATATTCGTCTAAAGTTTTTTTTGCGGTGACTTTGTATTTATCGTTTTGTGAATCTTCAAATTCTTGGAATTCTGGAGTAGTTTCAGACATTTGGAGTTTTTATTACTAGGTTTACTTTTTTTAGTTGATAGAATAGGCTTTGCAAAGATAGCAATTCAAACGTGGATTTTTTGGATGACGTATCGATCGATAGTAACTTTGAGTAACAACTTATAGTATGAATTTCCAAGGCGGATCAAATTGATTGACGTTTTTATTTCCTGTTGAATAAATTTTATACGTATTGATTAAGTAAAGGAGTTAAAAAAAAAAGAAATTGACGCGTTTCGAGTTTCAAATTTCGGAAATATAAACGACAGAGGGAAATTTGGTGTTTTACCTTCATTCAACACGTAACAAGTATGTTCCAAAAGACTTCTTTGAACCAGTGAATTAGTTCCTTATTATATAACCTTGTTAAATGAAAGAGCATTTACAAGGGTTCTTACATATATAACATAATGTATGTGAGAGAAGTGTAAAAGGGTATGGTGTTTTTTTTGATTTAATATTGATGTTGATGTTGGTGGTATGATTAGTATATTATAAACTATATGACTAGTTTGAGTGCTATGTAGTTCTATTTCTTATTTTATTTTATTTTATATTATATGGGTTCATTTTTTTATTCTTGATAAACCATGATCTTTCATCATTGATTTTCTTCATGTTGTAGAAATCATAAGAAATAATCTGGTGTCTTTCTACTTACCGTAGGGGCACCTGGTCTAACTGAAGGATCATATTGTAAGAATTGTTTATTATGATTTTCATCCACTTCCATAATTGCTGCTTGATTCCCGCATCTATAACAATAATTCGGAGCACTAAATATCGTAACTACATTATTCGGATGTGACCAAGAATATCCGTCCATAACCAATTGATGAGCTCTTGCTATTAAATCCAATCCATTTGTATGATTAAATTGTTCACTAATATCTTGACCAAAAGTGAAACCTGCACCTCTGGGACTGATCCCCCATCCACCTCTATCATCAGGGTCTGACCATAGTAGATCACACATGGGTCCTTCATGTGGTACTTCTTGTATTCTATCTAATTCTCTAACTTGATCAATAGTTTCAATCATTGGTGATAACCCACCATGCAAACAAAAGATCTTATTATCGACTAATGCAGTGATGGGGAAATAATCAAACAAATCCGTAAACATTTTCCAAACATTCGCACTCCCATATTTCCTCAAACATTCATCATAAAACCTATAAACTTGGGTAATTTGTCTTGATTCATGATTACCCCTCAGTATAGTGATTCTATTTGGGTATCTAATTTTCATTGCTACCAAGAAGGATACTGTCTCCACCGAATAGTAACCTCTATCCACATAATCTCCCATAAACAAATAATTATTATCCGGACAAGGTCCACCAATCTTGAACAACTCCATCAAATCATGAAATTGACCATGAATATCACCACAGATGGTGACGGGGACTTGAATAGGTTTAACGTTTTCTTCAAATTGTATGACATCCACAGCCATTTTACAAAGTCTTTCAACGTCATCTTCAGAGAGGAATTCACAATTACTTAATTTTTCTATCCATGCATCTAACTGATTAATATTGGAGTCATTTAGATTTAATGGGACTGAAGATTTAGTTCGAGAAAGATCGATTATTTTGGATGTCGTTTCTTGACTTGTTGGTGTGATGCTATGTTCTTCATCGTCTGATAATAGTTGTGTTGTTGTTGTGGTGGTTGCCACGTCTTGCATTGGGACGTCGACGTCCATATCTGTGTCCATTTTGCTGTTATTATTATTATTATATCTTCGTGCTTCGAGTTAAACCTTTTTATTTTAAGGTTCCTTTCTTTTACTAGGTAGCTTTTTTTCTTTAAAAGGGGAAGGGACTTTCACGAGAGGGAGTATTTCAATCAAGTATAATACAATGTAGGTATTTTGGATCACCCTGTAGTGGACAATGCTGTCGGAAGGATTGTATAATATATACTTGCTGTAGATAAAGCTGTTACCATTGAAGGGGCCAAGTACTATATTTTTTTCCATATCAAGGGTAGCTTGTTGTTTTAAAGGACAAATGAATAAAGTAAAAATTAAATGTTTCGGCTGTTGTTTGTTGTTTTCAGAATTGCGAATGGCGAAAAGGGAAGAGACACACACACACAGCAGAGTGAGTGAGTGCCCCGGGTAACACATTGGCAACTACAAAATATTCTTCAGGCACATAATTACGACAGTATATCATTCTCTTATTATAATTGTTATAGCTATATGTGTGTGGTCTATCCTTCAATTTGACAAGACTTTTACAGTGTTGGTATGTAAGGCTGATCTGCTAGTCACAAATTAAAGTCGTTAAGAAATCCATTCCCAAACACACTGTCCGGGACGTCATTACAACAACATACAAAATGGAAATGCACCATCTATATATTTAACCGTTAGCTAACTGAGCGTATATAACGCCCAGACATCTCTCTTTAAGGTAAGTAAAGAAAAAATACAGCACACATTACAATATATCTACACACCATAGAATACTATATATATTAATATATTAATGATATTTCTTACACGAAAAGCGAAAAACGGACAACATTTTCTGAGGTTGTTAATCAACGCACCATTGCTCTAACGACAATGCATGAATCTATATCACACGTTACAATATATCAGATACACTATGTCAATCAGTCATTCAGTCACTCAGTACGTATATACGTATAATACATAATATCCCGAAATTGAATTGGCCCGATCTCCGGGTGACCCTTGATCATGTATCTCAAAGAAGAAGAAGGCAGCAACTTTCAAGAAGGGCGGCTTAATTTCAAAAAAGTTGTATGTATGGCAATTTAAGCAACACACAGACTTTGTACGTGCGTAAAATATATACATAACACGGTTGTAAGTCATTGAATGAAGATCACATCATCCTATAATCAATTAAGAGGTTAAAGGAATAATCGTAAGGCAATTCAATTCTGTTGTTAGAGTCATATTATATATACAGTTAGGTTTCGTTCTTCCATTTCTTACTTTCCACTTGTATTAAGCTGAATTGAATAAGGAAATACAGTCTACGAACATCGTCAATCCTATTATTATCATTTACAAGGAGACTAGAAAAGAAGATCATTAGGCCAAACAGTTTCGAAGAAACAACGATAAACAACATTTACATTCCGAGAATAATAAAAAACAATAATGGCTGGTGCTTTAGAAAACGCTCGTAAAGAGATCAAAAGAATCTCACTAGAAGACCATGCGGAATCTGAATACGGTGCCATTTATTCCGTCTCAGGTCCTGTCATCGTTGCTGAAAACATGATTGGTTGTGCCATGTACGAACTGGTTAAAGTGGGTCACGACAACTTAGTTGGTGAAGTCATTAGAATTGATGGTGATAAAGCTACCATTCAAGTCTATGAAGAGACAGCAGGGGTCACCGTGGGTGATCCAGTCTTAAGAACAGGGAAACCATTATCTGTCGAATTGGGTCCTGGTTTGATGGAAACTATTTATGATGGGATTCAAAGACCATTGAAGGCAATCAAAGATAAATCACAATCTATTTATATCCCAAGGGGGATAGATGCTCCTGCTTTGGATAGAAAAGTTACATGGCATTTTAACCCCGGGAAATATCAAGTGGGTGATCATATTTCAGGTGGTGATATCTTTGGGTCCATTTATGAGAATTCTTTATTGGAGGACCATAAGATCTTATTACCTCCAAGAGCAAGAGGTACCATTACATGGATTGCTCCAGCTGGTGAATATACTGTGGATGAGAAAATCTTAGAAGTGGAATTCGATGGTAAGACTTCAGACTATTCAATGTATCATACTTGGCCTGTTCGTGTACCAAGACCTGTTGCAGAAAAATTATCTGCTGATCATCCTCTATTGACCGGTCAAAGAGTTCTAGATGCTTTATTCCCATGTGTTCAAGGTGGTACCACATGTATCCCTGGGGCTTTCGGTTGTGGTAAGACTGTTATCTCTCAATCGTTATCCAAATATTCTAACTCAGATACCATTATCTATGTTGGTTGTTTTGCTAAGGGTACTCAAGTCATGATGGCAGATGGTTCCGATAAATCTATAGAAGAAATTCAAATAGGTGAACAAGTTATGGGTAAAGACGGTAATCCAAGAACCGTTATCGCTTTGCCTCGTGGTAAAGAAACCATGTATGAAGTTTGTCACATTACTCCACATCGTACAACATCTGGTGAAAACTTTGGTGTAATGGATTACGTTTGTTCAGGTAACCATAAATTGGTTCTTCGTACACCTCAGAATGTTACTTTGACTACCCATGAATTAGACGGTCAAACCTATACTAATGTTTCTTACTTTGCTTTAGAAGAGTCTGCTTATGGTCAAATAGTCAAGAAGAAAACTAAGAGTTACCAACATCAACGTCATGGTGGTAAACAAGAAACTGAAAAGAAAGTTAATGAATTTTTAGCTACTATCAATCCAGATTCTATTGAATGGGATGTAGAAGCCAAGGATTATAAAAAACTTGGTTACGATGTGAAGAAATCTTCCCACCAAATGATCAATCCGGTTTTCAAAGAATCAGGAAACTTAATCGCTAAACTTAATGAATTAGGCTTTTCTAAAGAAATTGCTCCACAAATGGGATGGTTGTTAGGTTTCTGGGTTGGTAATGGTTCCATAACCACATCTTCATTTTCCATTGATTCATTAGACACTCAATTACTTGACCGTATCACTGAATATGGAAAGTTATTTGCATTAACCACTACCTCTGCTACAAACCATTGTCGTAATTATTCAGGTTCTGGAAATCAAGATATCGAATTATCTAAAATCAACAATGGTAAAGTTGAAACTGATGGTACTATAACCTTCGATGACGACACTGAGCGCGAACCTTCTGAACAAGAACTAATTGATATGGAGTCATCTGGTTGCAAAGCTTCCAGTGAAATGACTGTCGCTCTCGGCGCTCCCTTAGTTCGTGGTAATGCTATCCGCCAACTACTAACGGAAAACAATGTCTTCTTGAAACTTATTGAATCCTTTGGAGTGAGAAAAGAAAACGGTTCTGAATACGTTAAGGCCATTCCAATGCATCTATCTTATGATGACATTGAAGTTCGTGAACAATTCATTGCCGGTTTAGTTGATTCAATTGGTCACGTCAAAAGAACTTCCAATGGTACTATCGAATGTGCTGCAATTTCTACTGCTTATAAATCAGTTTCAGAAGGTCTTATTAGATTAGCCCGTTCTCTTGGTATCAAGGTTTCTGTTACCACTAAGAGGGAATGTTTAGATAAACATAACGTGAAACATCAAATATGTTACAGCATCTGTTTAAGCGGTGCTACTTTAAGTGGTGCTCTAAGATTCTGTGCCCTCGATAAAAACAATGCCAACTCGAAAAAACCATTTGTTAGAGGTCCTGTTCCATTTTACTTCACTCTTAAGGAAAAAGATGAAGATAATTATTATGGTATTACTCTTCCAGATAGCACTGATAAACAATACTTGTTATCTTCTTTAGCTTTGGTTCATAACTGTGGTGAAAGAGGTAACGAAATGGCTGAAGTTTTAATGGAATTCCCAGAATTATTTACTGAACAAACTGGTAGGAAGGAACCAATTATGAAACGTACTACTTTGGTTGCAAACACATCTAACATGCCTGTTGCAGCAAGAGAAGCATCAATTTATACTGGTATCACATTAGCTGAATATTTCAGAGATCAAGGTAAGGACGTTTCTATGATTGCAGATTCATCTTCCAGATGGGCTGAAGCTTTAAGAGAAATTTCTGGTCGTTTAGGTGAAATGCCAGCTGATCAAGGTTTCCCTGCTTATTTAGGTGCTAAATTAGCATCTTTCTACGAAAGAGCTGGTAAAGCCGTTGCATTAGGTTCACCAGATCGTATTGGTTCCGTTTCCATTGTTGCTGCCGTTTCTCCAGCTGGTGGTGATTTTTCAGATCCTGTTACTACAGCTACTTTAGGTATTACTCAAGTTTTTTGGGGTTTAGATAAGAAATTAGCTCAAAGAAAACATTTCCCATCTATCAATACTTCCGTATCATATTCCAAATATACTAATGTTTTATCTAAATATTACGATTCTAATTATCCTGAATTCCCAGTTTTAAGAGATCGTATGAAGGAAATTCTATCAAATGCTGAAGAATTAGAACAAGTTGTCCAATTAGTTGGTAAATCTGCTTTGTCAGACAGTGATAAAATTACATTAGATGTTGCCAATTTGATTAAAGAAGATTTCTTACAACAAAATGGTTATTCTACGTATGATGCGTTCTGTCCAATTTGGAAGACTTTTGATATGATGAGATCTTTCGTTGCATATAATGATGAAGCTCAAAAGGCTATTGCTGCAGGTGCCAATTGGTCTAAACTTTCTGAAGCTACTAATGATGTCAAACATGCCGTTTCTTCATCTAAGTTCTTTGAACCAAGTAGGGGAGAAGAAGAAATTCATGGTGAATTTGAGAAGTTATTGAATAACATGCAAGAAAGATTTGCTGAATCTACTGATTAAACTGAGCATGCACTCAGAAATGATAAATAAGAATTTTTATAAACTGTTTTACTGAGAGAAAGAAAATAGTTAACTTCATATTACTGACGAATTATTAGTCCATCCCATTTTGATCGTGATGGATAATTTTTTGTTGCAAGACATCTATACCTATATACAAGAAAAATCATATTATAATAAACAATATTAATATATAAAAACTTTCTCAATAGTATCTAACGTAACTTTACGCCAACGAAGTCACACTCTAAGTAATGACATTAAAGAATCAATGACAGTTGTAGATGGACAATTGTATATTAATAAAGTATATACATTAAACAATTAATTTAGAAATATTTGAGATTAAATATAAAAAGGGT
>NC_016479.1:499492-518415 GCF_000227115.2 Naumovozyma dairenensis CBS 421
AGATTAAATATAAAAAGGTACGTCGAATCTTAACATCTTTCAACATCAATCACTTGTATAACGCAAACCAAATCATTCTCCGTATACTTCTTCAATCAATAATACGAATTGCGCTGAGGGGATTTACAGCTAGATAATAGTCGGAGATAACTTAATAAATGAAAGAAAAAAAAATTCAATCAATTAACATATTAGGTGATCCGATTATTTAGATCTAGCTCTGACCTTCCGTCTCTTTCTCTTAAGTCTTCTAGTTCTCTTCTTTCTCCACTTAGCTCTCATTGCGATGAATGGATCTATATGGTTTTCGTAAAGTTAATATTAATGATAAGAAACCAATTGACAAAAACCTTAAAAATAATTGAATATTAGAAGTAAAATATATGGAAACAAAATGCAAGTCATTGATATTAAATACCAAGGAATGAATAGTTTTCAATTGACAAAAAAGGCATCGGGAATTGTATCCCTAACATGAAATCTGGATTAAAATTAGTGATATCCATGCGGGTAATGGCAAATTTTACGATTTTTGGAATTTCATGGAACTGCGCCGCGTCTCCGTTTCATATGAGGAGAAGAAAAAAAAGTGACCAAGAAATATAAATCCAAATCTTTTGTTGTTATTTTGAATAAGCTGTGGGTGGTTTAGGTTGCTTTCTGAGAATGTCTGGGTCTCACAGTCATAAAATTTACTTTGTGTTTAAAAACAAATAAGAACCCTTTAAAATTTGATGACAATCATATATTCGTTTAAGACCTGGTACATCATTCGAATAAACGCTAGTTTTGCCAAGATGGCACTTTTGCCATCCAACAACACGAAGGAAAAACGCATTCAGGAATAGAATTTATTACAATTCGAGAACATCTCCTTAATATACAATAATGAGCTCGCTGACAGACTTAACATCAGTTACCAACGATGCCCGGGAGAGATCAGCGAAGAATGGGGAACTACCTGATGAGGAGTCACAGCACGTACGTAGCAATGATGAACCTAGTAACGCTAATGCTATCCGAACCAACAAGGGTGATAAGTATAAGGTAGGGGTTGCCGATTCCTTAAATTTTTATGCTATCCATCCAACAACTGTACCGCCATTTGAACTTGATGCGCAATTCCAAAAGGCAAAGCTCAAAACATCAATGGAATCATCTAGAGAAGAACATATTGCAAGTTTGAATGGGATTAAGAGGGATCACCATCAGTTTAGGGATCAATTTCTTGTGACTCATGATAATAAATGGGACAGTTTTATTGCGAATATTGGTTCCAATGTAGCATATTCCAATAAACAGCGCTATGTTGTCGATTCTGAATCCACAGATACAGAATCATCAGCCCATAGTTTTGACGGTAGTTTCCGTGAAAAAAATGCCCACTTCTTGAGCTCCTATGATGATGAAACAAGAAGGAAGAATCAAGTTGATGAAGCTGAACGGGAGAGGAAACGTGTCAGGGACGAAATATTGGAAGATTTAACAAGCGAATGGGAAGGTCAGAAAAGACTGGATGCCATATTCAACTTACCAGTGGTAGAAGATTATAATTTCAAGAATCAAAAGGATAGGAATGAATGGATGGATTATGTATCTAAAGTCAAAGAATTCTATTATGGAAAACATCCAAAGAAAAAGGATTTGAATAACCCATCCCTGTCAGATAGTAGCTCGATCAGGAGCAACAGAACATCACACCGTCAAGAATGGCTTGAGGAATTGAATAAAGAAAAGGAGAAATTACGTCAGTTAAAGCAGAGAAAGATACAACAATGGAGTCCAGGACTAATACGGCTGGGGCTAGACAATCAGTATCTCCCATTAGGGTTTAGGATCGTCATTGGGATTCTTTGCCTTATATCGTTAGGACTAGCTGTAAGGATTTTCCAGAATTCTTCTTCTACTATTCCATCTATCTCAAGATCCATACCGCAACAACCAAGCACTATTATGGCAATAGTTGTCAATGCTGTCGCAACTGTCTATACTATCTACATTGCTCATGATGAGTTTTCTGGGAAACCAATTGGATTAAGGAACCCTCTTCATAAAATCAAGCTAATCTTATTGGATTTACTCTTCATTATATTCTCTAGTGCAAATCTAGCACTGGCATTTAATGCAAGATATGATAAACTATGGGTATGTACAGATGACGAGGATACGATTCATACCGTTCCAAAAGTCTCATATATATGTCGAAAACAAAAGGCATTATCTTCGTTTTTATTCGTCGCCTTATTCATGTGGGTGGTAACTTTCACAGTCAGTATTGTCCGTGTTATTGAAAGAGTAAGTTCCTCATCAAGAGATTAAGCCACATGTATTTAGCTAACTTCAGATTATATACAAACTATCTAGCACATCAAATCTATATACCAATTAAAACAATATTCATTTCATACATATGTTAGTTCATGGCTTTTGCTGATTTTAAACAGTAAAAATACGTTCTATAATAATAGGAAATGAATGTCACAAGGTATAATAGTCGTAGAGGATATTCAATTGAACTATTCGAACTAAATATTGATTGGCAATTTATAAACATATGCTGCATCGTACGTTAAGCTTGAATCTTATCTAGGTTATTGTATTACCCTGTCGTAGATTTTTAAATAATGGATTCTTGACCAGAAATTATTCTCTAAAAAGGCGGAAGATTCGACTATAGTGTTTACGAGAAACAAAAGGTTAAGAAAGTACAGTAAAGCCTTACTACTTACAAAAGAACCCTGATTTAGAGGAGAATCGATAACTTGGTCTCTCTTATCAATTGCATATATTTTATTATTTACCATTCAATACCACAGAAGTTAGTTATTACTGAGGTACTTTCAAAATTGATTGAATCAGCAGTGCATAATAAAGATTCCACCCTAAACTAAACATAATCTAAGCAACTATAAAGTTCCAAGAGTAATAGCTAGAAACGAGACAAATATCCACAAAATGCCTGACAGTTTACCAAAATCAGATGACCTTGAAGCCACCTGGAATTTTATCCAACCTGGAATTACTCAAATTCTAGGAGATGACAACTCTGCAAATTCATCAATTACAGGTGTCGATAAAATTCTTTCCCCAACCATGTATATGGAAGTATACACAGCCATTTATAATTATTGTGTAAATAAATCAAGATCTTCTGGACAATTTAATACAGATAAACAAACTTTGAATAACCAATCATCTATTTTAGTTGGTAGTGAAATATACGAAAAATTAAAAAAATATTTGAAGAAATATGTGTCTAGCTTCCAGAAGAATGCACATGAATCATTTTTGCAATTTTACGTTAGACGTTGGAAAAGATTTACCATTGGTGCCATTTTCCTAAACCATGCCTTCGATTATATGAATAGATACTGGGTTCAAAAGGAAAGAAGCGATGGCAAAAGGTACATTTTTGATGTGAATACCTTATGTTTAATGACTTGGAAAGAAGTCCTTTTTGATCCAAATAGTGAACAATTGGTTAAGGAGGTTCTTGAACAAATCACTGCAGAAAGAGACGGAAATATTATCCAGAGAGGTAACGTCATTACAGCCATCAAGTCTCTTGTGGCTTTAGGTATTGATCCTCAAGATTTGAAGAAATTGAATTTGAACGTTTATATCCAAGTATTTGAAAAACCATTTTTAAAGAAAACTGAGGAATACTACACTTCATATTCTCAAAATTATCTGGCCTCCCATTCTGTGACAGAATATATATTTGAAGCTCATGAATTAATCAACCGTGAGGAAAAAGGTATGGCAATGTATTGGGATGATCACACGAAGAAACCTCTTTCTGAAACTTTAAATAATGTACTGATTAAAAACCATATTGAACAATTGGAGAAAAACTTTACTACATTGTTGGACTCTAGGGATCATCAAAAGATATCTGCATTATTTACATTGATGCAAAGAGATTTCATGTTATTACCGAACTTAAGCGTTGCATATGAACAATATATCAAACAAACTGGTGAAGAGGCTATCTCCGAGTTAATAGCCTCTCATAAAGCCGCCGTCATGAATTCATCTAACGAAAACATCAAGAAAAATCCTAATGCAGCTATCAATTCGTTACCACCAAAAGAATACATTAAAAAATTACTCGATATTTATGCAATCTTCCGTAGTATCACTACAGAATGTTTCAAAAATGATTCTATATTCGCAAAAGCATTAGACAATGCCTGTAGATCTTACATAAATAATAACGAGTTAGCAATTCCACCTGGAGCGCCAAGATCTGCCACATCCAAGACAGCAGAAATGCTAGCCAAATATAGTGATCAACTGTTGAAGAAGTCTACTAAGCCAGAGGTTACTCAGGATATGTCCGTTGATGATATAATGATGATCTTCAAATTTTTAACTGACAAGGATGCTTTTGAATCCCATTACCGTAGATTATTTGCTAAAAGATTAATTCATGGAACATCAACATCTGATGAAGATGAGGAATCCATTATTCAAAGATTACAAAGTGAAAATAGTATGGAATATGCAGGTAAGATTACGAAAATGTTCCAAGATGTTAGGCTCTCTAAGATATTGGAAGAAGACTTTGATGTCATAATTAAAAAGGAACAGCAGGTTACCGGGAATAAAATCCCGGATTTGCAGCCCTTTATACTTGCCGAAAATATGTGGCCATTTACATACCAAGAAGTCGAATTCAAACTACCACAGGATTTACAACAATCATATAAAAAGCTAGAGGAAATATATACAGAAAAACATAATGGAAGAATTCTGAAGTGGCTGTGGCCGTTATGTCGTGGTGAATTGAGTGCAGCTATCGGTAAACCAGGTCGTCCAGCATTCCATTTTACAGTGACATTATTTCAAATGGCTATATTATTACTGTTTAATGAAAAGGATGTTTTAACTTTAGAGAACATTCAAGAAGCCACGAATCTAAATCTACAAAATATTGCCGCTGCCATGGTGCCATTCATTAAATATAAATTACTTCAACAATCTCCTCCTGGGTTGGAAGCCTTGATGAAACCTGATACAGAATTTAAAATATCACTTCCATACAAAGCTTTAAGAACGAACATCAATTTTGCCGGTGGTGTTAAAAGTGATATATTGAACGGATTAATATCAGCTGATGGTACAACGAAAAGAGTTCCAGGTACCAATGGATTAACTGAAAACGAAAAGATTGAGAAAGAGTTAAATGCTGAAAGGCAAATATTCTTGGAAGCTTGTATTGTCAGAATCATGAAGGCGAAAAGAAAATCACCTCATTCGATGTTGGTAAATGAGTGTATAGCGCAAGCTCATCAGCGATTTAATGCTAAAGTTTCCATGATAAAGAAAGCTATTGATAGTTTGATTCAAAAAGGTTATCTTCAAAGATGTGATGATGGTGAATCATACTCATATTTAGCCTGAAAAAAATTAGTGGAAGGGAATAGAAACTGGAATAACAACTGCAACCACAGAACGAAAAGAATTATTTTCCATATGCATCTGTAAACTATATTATATTATTATATATATAAATAGCGAATGCTTTCTGCACATAGTTTATACTAATTCTATATAACTTAACATATATATTAATTACCTTAGTTTTAAACTCATTATTATGGGGATTGGACTCGGAGGTTGAGTGAGCAATCATAAGCTTTTTATTTGCAATTCATACGTACTACTATTCAAGAAAAATAACATATAATCTCAGCACGACACAATTAAACAGAAATACTCGATAACCCAAACCCTCATCTGATTAGAAAATAATCCTAATCTTGCCCTTCAATTTATGATTTTAAAATGTCCAGTATATTTCAAGATACCCTCAAATTAAGTTGCATATATCATTTTGTAATTACTTCTTTCCGGAATAAATTTGTCAATAATGCGGTGGAAAGCAGTATTATTGGGATCCTTTAGAAGTAAGCTCTACGATAGTTCCCGATTTCTGTCAATTGCCAAATACAGCTTCAAGGAACCCTCGGCTGTCATTTGTTTTTTTGGATGACACACTCGCACACCCTTTTGAAATTCCGTTGAATTTAAAAACTTAAAAACTGTGGCCGGGAAACGCGCACTGTTTGCGAAATTTCGTTAGCGTTATGAAAAAATCAAAACTGGGTCAACTCGAGAGAAAATTCCCCAGTAAATTTGAAAAATCCACAGGAATTTTACCTGAGAAGAACAGAGGCTTCAAGAAAAGTTATTTGAGTCACTTGAAATTAGACACGAATAAATCACTTTTACACTGAAAGCTACGCAGTGATTCCTCTCTGTTATATAACTGAATTCAGGAAGATCAGAATTAATCTAAATAAAACGATATATAAAAGACAACCAAATCTTTGTCTAATAAGAAAATCTTGTGTTTTCCTAAATGTTTTATTATTTCTACATTTCCTCCTTCAAAGGACGAAAAGTAACTAAAAAAAAAACAAATAATCTTTTATAGTATACAAAAATGAGTGGTCCACAAAACGATTTCCAAAAAGTCCATGAATCTTCCTCTGGACCAGTCCAAGCTAATCCATATGGCCCAAACCCATCTGATTTCTTATCTAATGTCAATAATTTCCAATTGATTGATTCCACTTTAAGAGAAGGTGAACAATTTGCCAATTCTTTTTTCTCTACTGAAAAGAAGATTGAAATTGCTAAAGCCTTAGATGACTTTGGTGTTGATTATATTGAATTAACCTCTCCAGTGGCTTCTGAACAATCAAGAAAGGATTGTGAAGCTATTTGTAAATTAGGTTTAAAGGCTAAGATCTTAACACATATTAGATGTCATATGGATGACGCTAGAGTTGCTGTTGAAACTGGTGTTGATGGTGTTGATGTCGTTATTGGGACGTCTAAATTTTTAAGACAATATTCTCATGGTAAAGATATGAATTACATTGCTAAGAGTGCCATTGAAGTCATTGAGTTTGTTAAATCTAAAGGTATTGAAATTAGATTCTCTTCTGAAGACTCATTTAGAAGTGATTTGGTTGATCTTTTGAATATTTATAAGACTGTTAATAAGATTGGTGTTAACAGAGTTGGTATTGCAGATACTGTTGGTTGTGCTAATCCAAGACAAGTTTATGAATTAGTAAGAACATTGAAGAGTGTTGTTTCATGTGATATTGAATGTCATTTCCATAATGATACTGGTTGTGCCATTGCGAATGCTTACTGTGCTCTTGAAGCTGGTGCCAGATTAATTGATGTCTGTGTGTTAGGTATTGGTGAAAGAAATGGTATTGTTCCATTAGGTGGGTTAATGGCAAGAATGATCGTTGCTGCACCAGAATACGTCAAATCCAAATATAAGTTGCATAAGATCAGAGACATAGAGAATTTGGTTGCTGATGCTGTTGAAGTTAATATTCCATTCAATAATCCAATTACAGGGTTCTGTGCCTTTACACATAAAGCTGGTATTCATGCTAAGGCTATTCTAGCTAATCCATCTACATACGAAATCCTGGATCCTCATGATTTCGGTATGAAGAGATATATTCATTTTGCTAATAGATTGACTGGTTGGAACGCTATTAAATCAAGAGTAGACCAATTGAATTTGAATCTAACAGATGATCAAGTTAAAGAAGTTACAGCCAAGATTAAAAAGTTGGGTGACGTTAGACCATTGAACATTGATGATGTCGATTCTATTATTAAGGATTTCCACACTGAACTAAGTACACCAATGTTGAAACCAACTTCCGCCAAAGATAGAGAAGATTCTTTAGATTTGAATGACGGACCTGCATCTAAGAAAACTAGAACCAAATAAGCAAAAAACAACAACAACTTTGTAACTAATATTGACGAAACGTTTTTAAATCGAAAATGTATACATACACACATATATATCCTAATCTATTCCAATCCATATTTCATTAAAACCTAACATCCCATTTAAGTTAGTATATGTCTATGTTTCGCACTGTTGGATGGAAGATTCTTTGTATTCTATTTCTCAAAAATACCCGTGGATTCAAAAAGGGTCCGGATATCTCGCGCCAGAAGAAATAAAATAGAAAGTAATATGGTTAATCTGGCCCCCCTGAAAATTGGTACGATCTACGTACATATTCTAATCCAAGATATAGTAACTAGTTGACAACTTTACTCTTTTTCAAACTTGTTAGTCTATTGTTTTGGGAAAACAAAAACAACTAAACCTAATTAGAACTATTAAATCAAAAGCAAATTCAATCATTAATATACACAAGAACATCGTTAAAACCAAAACAATGTCAAATATCATATTAGTTCGTTCACAGGTTCTACGTAGCATAAAATCGCCGCTCTGCATAACTCTCATACCCAAAAATACTCGAATGTATTCAGAAGGATCCGTTGGTAGTCCAAGAGGAGGGAGTGAAGATTCATTTTTAAGAAGGGAGCGAGCCAAAGAGGATTTCTTCGTTAGACAACATGAAAAGGAACAATTCAAGCATTTTAAAGAACAATTAAAGAATCATCAGAAACAACTGGAACATTTGGAATCCAAGATTGACAAGTTAAGTAACGGAGAGAAGGAATCTAAATGATATGAACAACACTTTCTTTGTTTTTATTCTCATTCAAGATTATACGTACGTACAAGCAGTCCTAGTTTCTTTTTGTTAGTTCCTCTCTCATTTTCGTTGTGAGCTTTCATCTTATATAAGCTGTCCATGGGTATATATTCTATTCTATATATTGATTATTCTTAAAAAACGTTTACATTTTAAAAAAAAAGATAACAACAACTACATATGTCAGGTTGCCCTGCTTACAGAACAACTGTACTTATTTAAGTGTTAGTGCCACGGATACTCTGGCTCTAGACCATGACATAAGCTACCTTATGTGTGTGTATGTAATATTCCTTTTTGTGTGTGGGGAAGGGGGTAGACAGAAAGAACAAAAGAGATCTGCGATACTCCCAAAGGGGAAAGAAAACAGGAAACGGAGAGTTAACATACATACACAGATACATACGTGCGTACGTACGTAAACTTTTTGGTCAGGAATGGCTATTTCCCGTAATTAAAAGTACACAAGCAGGAATACAAATGTAAGTTTATATGGCTACCCCATCTTACCAAGACATGGTAACAATTTGTAAAACCTTTGGTTTGCTCTTATTTATACGCTCATATAGCAAATAATAATAAAATCATAAATCCGAAGCTCAGTAATTCGAATAAGGATAACTTTGGATAATAATAGACCTCACGTAAATGCGGAAAAATAAGGGGAGTAATCTCGCTGTTAAACAGACTCCGGCACATTTAATCACACCAGAAGAACCGAAGGCCTATAGTCATAAGAATAATCCTATAGAGCGTGGTAGTAAAGAAACAGCTCAGAAATATGGAAATAGAGAACCAGAAAGTTCATCTATGGAAAAACATCTGGGTTTACAAGAGAAAGGAATAGGAGAGCAAAAAGAAAGAGGAAAGGATGAAAAAAGGGATCAAATACCATTAAGCGAAATACCCTTACATACGGTAGAAAGAAGAAACTCAACTGGAAATGATATATTTTACTCATCCTTGAAAGATACTAGAACATTAGAACAATCTATCATGGCCTTGATTAAAAAACTAAAGGATGATGGACATAGCGAGACTGTTGAAGTTACAGATAGTGAAATAGAAAAGGAGGAAATAATAGAGATTTTAGGTCGTTCATTGATGGCCCTTTCACACTGGACCGTACAAGCACAACTGGCACAATTACAGAGCAAAAATAATGAGAGAACAGCCGTGGAGACAAACCTATTGAAAAAAGAAGTTGAACTTTTACAAGATCGAAATAACTTTTCCACTGTAGAATCCCCCCCTTTGCCAATAAGTAAAGTAGAATACGTTCAGAAACCAGTTGTAGAAGAAGGAATGAGGGTAATTTATCCTAGAAAACACTACGCAATAAGCAAAAAACAACGTAAAACAACCAATACAATCAAGTGGAAAAATCAATTCATTAAAACACCTTCAAACAAAAAAACCCCTTCTGAATTAACACCAACAGCAACTACCATAGAAAATGAGGGAGTGAGTTTATCACCAAAAATCTCTTTTGTTGAAAAACAAAATGATTCCATTGAAGATTCTACCCATATTCACAAAGAGCTACCGACTAGGCGGACAAATCCATATAAATTAGAGGAGAGAAATAAGATACAGCCAAGAATAAGGAGGATAAGTGATAATCCGTCAGCGAATGAAGGTGTAAGAATTTTTCGACTACGGAAAACATTAGATGATGAAATCTGAAATTACCGCATAATTTACCCTTTGACAGGAATCGCCGGGTTTTTCCTAAGGAAGAAATGGCGACTGATGATTCAAACAAGAAAAACTGAGCTATACTGTATGGTTATTGAACAAAAACTTGCTGCAATATACAGCCAGACCTCGTGTAGAGGGAATGAAAACTTCGTTATGAATGAAGTTGTTACGCATAGAGGTCGGTACGTTCTGTATGCGACTAAAAAAATACATCTAATACAAACAAAGATCGGGTAAATTTCTCTATTTAAAATAATCAATTGACTGTTATGGACTAACTATCATTCTTCCTGAATAATTTTTTTCCGCCTCCAATTTACTATATATTTTTTATAAGTGATGCGCTGTACTATTTTCTTCCTCTACTTTTTTAATAACACATGGACTTTCGTAATTTTCAAAAACAAGAGGGGAGCAGCAAGGTAAAATAAGATCGATTTTAGCTCGCGCTGGTATACCAAAAGACTCCTTTCAAGAGTTCTTCAATCTTCTCGAAACATTATTTTACTTCAAAGATGAAGCAGCCCTCCTCGAATGAGTCCAGGTATGATGCAGACTGATAAAATAGTGTATAGCTTGAAAGGCTGTGCTTCTTTTCCAAGTTGTTCGTCCATCCTGCGTAAGGTTGCACCAACTTCAAGTTGGGAAGTAATTTAGCCGCCCTGCTTTTCCCAGCCGCCCAGCGCGGTTCCAATTTGGAATGCTGTGAAGTCCAGACTTATCTTTTTTTCTCTAAGCCAGCAACGCGTAAAAAAAAGGGCGGCAACAGAGATAAGATTGCAGAGAAAAGAGAGCCTGCCCCCGGACGCGTAAAGGCCAAGTTTCATAACACGAAAAAATTAGAAAGGCTGGAAGGAATTTGAGAGTTAAACGGCTGCGGTCTATTCTCTGCTCGAGAAATGTAACACAGCACAACAAGAATACCGTGGAATAATTCAATTTAACTAAATATAGTAAAAAGTTTGAACAATCAACTTAGTTTACCTAATCTGTGCATATTATTGTTATAATGAAACAACTACAAAGCATTTTTCGCGATGAGTGTAACCTCGCAGAGAACTGACATTTTTGTAAAACACAGGCAACTTGGTTTCAAAGCTGTGTTACTACTACCTGCATTACGCAGCTAAACCAAAGTTTGTAAAACTGATCTATATCAATATTTTCCCAGGCGGAGTTAATAGTGGCTTTATATATATCCATAATATTATGAAATAAAATAGTTTCTTTTTTCTTGTAATAAGTAATTGTCTAACCATTATAAGTACAAAAAACTAACTGCATGCATTTGTACTTCGAGTACTCATTATCTTCATCTAATTTTATTCCTTCATTTCTTCATTTTCATTTGCCTTTTATTTCTTAAAAAATCCAATCATGTCTGATTACGAAGCTCTATTACAATTCAACAAAAAATCTGTCTCCCATGAAATGGTCCATTTCTTAGCAACTAATACAGCCTCTATCATTCAAGTGAAAAAGGGTAATAACATAGTAACTACTGAAAATGGTATACCAATTGAGATTCCTCCGCTATCTAACTTTATCAAAAATTTAGTAATGCACTCAAATGTGCAAACACCAACTTTAATGGCCACTTCTGTGTATTTATCCAAATTGAGATTAATAATACCGAAAAATGTATACGGAATGGAAACAACAAGACATAGAATATTCTTAGGTTGTTTAATACTTGCTGCTAAAACATTAAATGATTCTTCTCCATTGAACAAACATTGGACCAAATATACCGATGGATTATTACATATTCGCGAAGTTAATACTATCGAAAGAGAACTGTTAGAATATTTCGAATGGAACGTTACAATAACGACATCAGAACTAATAAAATGTCTCTCTCCGTTCCTACAACCAATAAAGGAACAAATTATCAAAAGGCAGCAACAACAAAATTATATGTTCTTCAATGCTCCTACTCCTGGTCATCTAAAAGAATACATCAGTCTTACTACAAGAGCAGATTCTCATTCTCGCTCTTCATCTAATGTATCAATTCCATCAATGACTTCTATGGCAACTGTATCTACTATGGACTCCATTAGAACAAATAGGTCCACGCATAACAGCAATAATAATAATAATAACAAGATTTCTACAATCAGCGAATCAGAAGAATATAGTCCAATCCCTACTAAGAGAGCATCAAACTTCAATGCAAATCCATATAACTCACCATTGAGTGATAAAGAAAGTCAAAGTTCGTCTCCAATAAAAAAATATGATGTCAAACCTAAGGTAAATAAATTTCAACCAATCTTCACTAAATTGAACACACCTTATAAATCACAAGATATTCCTATTCAATCAACAGAAAAGAAGACAAGTTGGACGTCATTTTTTAAACCTTAACGAAAAGTAACTTCCTTACGCCGGTTATAAACATTAGACTAAACAAACCATCCCACATTCTGCATCAGTAAATAACTCATTATATACATATATATATTCTTCAATCATCTTTAATTCTTCTCGGTTTTACTTCTTGTCATAACTAAATTTGTAGCATGAAGCGGCCATACTATGACATCGATAGTCTCCAAGGGACATATTTACCGCCATTCTCCTATCTGAGAAAGTATCTTTCTTTTTCCAAATTAGCCGCCAACGCTTTGAAAAACAACTTCATGCCTATATACGTAAATGTTTACATATAGTTCGAATACTCTTAAACTCTTATCGTAACGTAGTTGTATGAAACTAGATCTTAATTATATCTATTTCTTAGTTAAGTTATATATGTACACCATTATTTAGTTAGTTTATCTTATTTCATCTTTAAAACTATATCAAAAAATCCTTCAATTGTATAATTCATCATCGTCGTCAGCAGCATTGTCACCACCGAATGATGCAGCGCCTGTATTTCCTGAAGTGGCAGCTTCGGCACCATTTGTAGCAGAATCAAATTTGAAATTACTGAATTGGCCTCTTGAAGCCTTCATTTGTTGCGCATAAGCTTCATAACGACGCAATTCAGCATCTGAAACAGAACGTTTAGCAGTCTTCATAGCTTCGGCGAAATGTTCCTTAGTAATGAATGGAACTGGATCTTCTTCATCTTCATCGGATTCTATCTTTGGTTTAGTTTCGGTAGAATCAGTCATTTCAATATCTTCTTCCTTTTCTTCACGTATCTTTTGAGCTTCGATAGATTCTTTAATGGCAAATTTGGCTGCTCTTTGAACAATATATGATAAATCTGCACCGGAAAAACCTTGAGATGCCTTAGCGATAGCTTCCAATTCAAGACCTGGTTCTAATGGAGTCTTTCTTAATTGTGCACGTAGAATAGATAATCTTGCTTCTTCATCTGGCAATGGAACATATATCAATTGATCTAATCTACCTGGTCTCAATATGGCTGGATCGATTTGATCTGGTCTATTTGTAGCACCAATGACAAAAACATTCTTCTTGGCATTCATACCATCCATTTCTGTTAATAATTGATTAACAACTCTATCACTACCACCATCACCCATGCTGTTACCTCTTGCCTTAGCAATGGAATCTAGTTCATCTAAGAAGACAACGGTTGGAGCAGCCGCTCTAGCCTTGTCGAAAATATCACGAATATTAGATTCTGATTCACCGTACCACATACTTAATAATTCTGGACCCTTAACAGAGATAAAGTTAGCAGATACTTCAGTAGCGACAGCTTTAGCTAGAAGCGTCTTACCTGTACCTGGTGGACCATAGAATAAAACACCCTTTGATGGAGCCAAACCGAATTTAGTATATTGATCTGGATGCAAGACAGGGTATTCAACAGTTTCTTTCAATTCCTGTTTAATTTCATCCAAACCACCAATATCGTTCCAAGTAACATTAACACTTTCAACAACAGTTTCACGTAATGCTGATGGATTCGAGTTACCTAGGGCAAATTTGAAATTATCCATTGTAACACCTAAGGAATCAAGAACTTCTGCATCTATCTCATCTTCATCTAAATCAATCAAATCCATCTTTTCACGAATTTGTTGCATAGCAGCCTCAGAACATAAAGAAGCAATATCAGCACCAACGTAACCATGAGTTTCGTTAGCTAAATATTCCAAATCGACATCATCAGCTAATTTCATGTTCTTGGTATGAATACGTAAAACTTCTAATCTACCAGTGGCGTCAGGGATACCGATATCGACTTCACGATCGAATCTACCAAATCTTCTTAGGGCTGGATCAATAGAGTTTGGTCTGTTTGTAGCAGCAATGACTACAACGTTTGATCTAGATTTCATACCATCCATCAAGGTCAATAATTGCGAGACAACTCTTCTTTCCACTTCACCGTTAGTCTTGTCTCTCTTTGGAGCAATAGAATCGATTTCATCAATGAAGATAATAGCTGGAGCATTCTTTTCAGCTTCTTCAAAGGCTTTTCTTAAATTAGATTCAGATTCACCAGCCATTTTGGACATAACTTCTGGACCATTAATCAAAAAGAAGAAAGCACCTGTTTCATTTGCAACAGCTCTTGCCATCAGAGTTTTACCTGTACCAGGAGGGCCATACATTAAGACACCTCTTGGTGGTTTAATACCAATAGCTTTGAACAATTGTGGATGTCTCAATGGCAATTCAACCATTTCTCTAATTTGAGCCATTTGTTTACGACAACCACCAATATCATCATATCCGACTTCATTAATATTATTTTCCTCATCTTCTCTATTGATTGGTTCACCTTCCCAATGAATGACCGTATCTTGAGCCACAACTGCATATTCTTCTGGTTCTACGTCAACAACTTTAAATTCCACTTGTCTCATCCCACCACGAACGATAAAATGATCTCCCTTTCTTACTGGTCTATAAGCTTCAACAAAATATGGTTTCAAAAACACATCAAACAAATTACCAGTCAACCCTTCAATGGTATCAGCGATAGGTAAGACAGAGATTCTTGTAGCGTATTTGATATCAGGACAAGGATGAACAGTAACCAAATCCCCCAATCTTATACGTAAATTGTTTCTTACAACACGGTTTACTCTACAAGCACCATCTTCCAATTCGTCATCGATTAAGACGATCAATACAGTATCCTTTCTTTTTTTCCCTTTCACTAAGACGGTATCACCACGGAATAATTCCAACTTATCCATTGTGTTGGAGTTGATGGCAATGACAGAGTTATCATCGTTAGTGGCGTCATCGACTAACAAAGTGTTTGGCTTGGATTTCTTTCTTAGGATGGCGGTGGCGGTTGGATCTTCATCGCGATGATCAGCTCCCGAAGCATCTAACAATTTATGTTCTTCACTCATTCTTTTTTTTTGTGGTTTTTTTCTATTCTCGTTTGTATAACAATACTCAGCAAACTTTTAACAAGCTGGTTAAGTATCTGCCTTGGTAGAGGTATGAAGTCTTTCTTTGAAGATGATGCTCGAATGTGTTACGTATTCACATCTGAACCTTTTTATAAAAATGTACGTACGTAATAGCGAAGTGGCACTCAGTCAGTCTTGGTGTAGTTTCTCGCTCGAGAGTTTGCCTCGGGACGTTTTGCCACCGAGAAACGGAAAAAAGCCACAGGGTAATCGTTAGCAAATCTGTTTCTGAATGGTAATTACGTATAATGTAAGGAAAGGAAAAGAAATCAGTGTACATTGATTGATAAGTAAGTTACCTACAAAGGAATTGGAGGTATAATTGCAAGGCAAGTGTGGTTCCATAAAAGCATACTTTAATTACTTCCAATGCCATTGGAATTGTACGGTAGTGTGCATTCATGTAAGGCGATGCTCTATGGGCTATGTGAGGTTTGAGTGAGGTCTTATTTTCTAAGCTTGATTGATGAAAATGGATTATTGTTGATTAGTTACAATTATATGTATAGAACTATACATGCGAAACTACAGATATCTCAGTCTAAATCTTCTAATTTCTTCAATAATTCCTTATGGTACTTGCCCAACTTATCGAAATCAGTTTCTTGAGCTGGCCATCCAACGACCAACCCAGTCTTCGCGTCCCTCTTTGGGATCAAATGGAAATGAACATGGTCCACTTCTTGATGAGCAATCTTACCATTGTTTTGTAACAAGTTATAGCCCGTAGTATCATCATCTAATCCTAATACTTTAGTCAACTTTCTAGTGACTGGCAAAATATCTGCTAAATGTTCATCTGGAATGTTGTGTAATTTGGCACCATGATATTTTGGAATAATTAAGGCATGACCTTCAGATGTTGGTTGGATGTCTAAGAAAGAGAATACAGTTTTCGTTTCAATTAATTTGAATGATGGAATTTCACCTGTTATAAAAATGATAAACGGGGTAGGAAAGGATATATTTATGTTAGTATCATTTAACTTATGGTACATATCTTTATGTTTTTGTTTATCGCTGCTTATGATAATAATACATACCTTTGATGATCTTACAGAAGATACATGCTGCGTCGTGGGCAATTGGTGCTGTCATTGTGTATGATATGGTTTATTGAGAGGGTCGTTACTCTCGTAAATCGAAAAGATGTTAAAATATTCTGTATAAAACTCCCAATATTCATGGAGAAAACCCTTTATATAAGCGTATAAGCATATCACGTAACTGTAGATGACTCCAACTTTATATCTTTCCAGATTCCGCAACTCGAGTTTCTATTCCGAGAGATTGTTAATTACCGAATGGCGGTGACCGCTAATGAATTTTTCCGTCAAGGGGATACATAACAGTTGCTTATGTCAAAATTGTTGATGAATAAGAGACTATATATAATTTGATGCATGTATTAGAGCTTGGGTATATATCTGTGTACAATCGGTGGAAATTTATAAGGATAACATCCCACTGAAAAATATGAGCTTCTCTCAAGAGTTTTTCACTTTAAACAATGGTAATAAGATCCCTGCCATTTCCATCATAGGTACGGGTACCAAATGGCATCATGGCAAATTAGAAAGTGGTAAATTTTCCGATGAGTTGGTTGACCAATTGCAATATGCGTTAACTTTACCCGGTATTATCCATATTGATGCTGCTGAAATGTATAATACATACCCGGAAGTTAACAAAGCTCTAAAATCAACTTCAAAAGTAAGAGATGAAATTTTCATCACAGATAAATACTATAGTGGCTCACCTAAATTAACCGAGAATCCAATTGCTGGTCTTACCAAATCTCTTAAGGAATTGGAACTGGATTATGTCGATTTATACCTTTTACATAGTCCATTCATTACGAAAGAATCATGTGGTTACACTATGGAAGAAGCATGGAAACAAATGGAAAAATTATATAAAGATGGTAAGGCTAAGAATATTGGTGTTTCTAATTTTTCTGTTGATGATTTGAAGCGAATCTTGAAGATTTGTGAAATTAAACCACAAATTAACCAAATTGAATTCAATGCCTTCTTACAAAATCAAACTCCGGGGATTGTCAAGTTTTGTCAAGACCATGATATTCTGGTGGAAGCATATTCACCGTTGGGTCCTTTGAGAAAGAAACCGACAGATCGTGATCCTGGACCATTTTATCAGTACATTGAGGAATTAGCAAAGAAGTATGGTAAATCAGAAGGTCAAGTATTATTACGTTGGGTTACTAAACGTAAGATCCTTCCTATAACAACTTCAGGAAAGGAGGAAAGAATCAAAGACGCTCAAGACTTATTTTCGTTTGATTTAACTTCAGAAGAAGTTGAAAAGATTACTAAATTAGGTTTAGCCCATGAACCATCAAGATTGTATTGGAAGAATAACTACAGTCAATTCGACTCTGAGTCTCAAAAAGTTTAGAGCAGTTTTTTTCCATCTTTTGTAATCCCCCATATATAGTTAGATATGCTATAAAAACCCATATAATCTAGATAATATGACCGTTTGAATAGCCACTCTTTATATACGGATAGCTATGTTTCTTATTGAAGTAATGCGTTTTTGGCTTTATATTGTTCTTCATTCTGAATATGGTGGTGGGGAATTCTGTGTGGATTGCTTATAATCTCCAGAGCCAACCACGTTATTATCTCGACTTTCCAGCAATAAAGGTTCCCGTATATTTGTATCTTCACGAATATTAGCTCTATTATCGCTAGAACCATAGTGAGTATTAATATTATTCGATGGGTTTTGCACATTAGATGATGCCCCTAATCGTTCATTATCGACCCAACCTTGTTGATAAAAGTAGTACTCTTCACTCCTCCTCAAAGGACTTGTAATAGTAATATAATAAAACGCATGAACTAAACCTGGCATAAATCCAAGTAAAGTTAAAATGACATTAAGAAAGAAATCTGACGACCAAAATCCTGATCTTATTAAAACTGCGACCGGTGGGAAAAACAGTGCTAGAATATACAGAATAAAGTCTGATACCGTGCAACAAACACAACATACACACATTTGTTTATTTTATAAGTTCTTGGTTATCTTATCTCACTTCCAATACATATTTATTTGAAGTGGTGAGTTCTCACTAATTTCTAGTCCGATGCCCCCTATGAACTTCGAAACCACTCTTGATATTTTTGCCTAATGTTTCATTTGGTGTGGATTCTTCTCAGGGAATCTTCTCTTCCGCGAAGCTCTTGATTTAAGCAGACAGTCAGTATTTCCCAGAAAACATGAAGTAAGTGGTCTCTTGGCCCAGTTGGTTAAAGGCACCGTGCTAATA
>NC_016479.1:518435-538064 GCF_000227115.2 Naumovozyma dairenensis CBS 421
TTTTTTGATTTTTTTTAATGACTAAATCTCAGGAACCTTGAAGAACAACCACCGAAATCATTGGCAAGAATATAAAACTATGAACGTTAAATACAATTTCTATTACTTTATGATTTCTTTTCATAATAAAGCATTTTTTTAGGGGTATCACGTTTCGTTTATAAAATGGCATAATTTAGAAAATATATATCATATTTAGGGGTTTTTCCTCTATCTCCTTATATTTAATGTGCCACTTCTGAATGGTTTATAACTATTGTATTGTTTATAATTTCCCGAAGGACCATTATTTCTTTTATTAGAGGGAGCAGAGCCATATCGCGAACCTTCCATACCATTCATAACATTTGATATATTCTGGTTGTTGCGTGGGAAAGCTAACGGATGTTGTTGCTGATTCCTTTGTGCGATTCCATTGTTCTGGTTTTTATTTCTATCTCTTCTGTTACTTCGATTAGCGTTATTATTATTATTATTATTTCCTTGAGAATGTCTACTTCTTTTACTATCATTTCTATCGCCCGTATTATCGTGTCTCTTGCGCTTTTTTGAATTCGATTTATTATTTCTATTATTATTATCATCATCATAAAGAGCATCATCGAACTCATAATCATTATAATCAAAATCTTGATTATAATTTTGATTGTAATTCTGGTTATCATTTTGTGTATAATTTTGACCATAATTGTAATCATAGTCATTACCATAATACGAATTGTTTCTTTTTTGGAGATATTTATCTAATTTATCAAAATATTCTCTCTTCATATCTTCTTTCAAATTCTCACCAGAAAATGCACTACCATCTTCATTAGGTACCCTTGACGACCTACGTTCTGGACAATCATCACCAAAATGACCATTTACACCACAATTATAACAATATATTCTCTCTATTGGTAATTTTTGTTTCTTTTCATTATTATCATCTTGTTGCTGCGATGAATCATCCCTTAACAAATAAACTCTCCATATATTTGGACATCTATCTCTAGCGTGCCTCTTACTATTACACAAAGTACAATAAACTTTCTTCCACTTATGAGGACATTGCGATCTATAATGTCCGTTTTCATTACAATTAGCACATTTAATAGCCTTTGGACAGTGTTGTGAATAATGATCATCCATAGATCCACAATACGTACAAATAACATGAGGACAATCTCTCTTAAAATGACCTCTTTGTGAGCAATTATTACATTTTGGTTCTGCTTCCTTTATCCCGTTAGCTTCATCGTCTATACCAAAATAACGACCATGACCTCTTAATGTCCTGAGAGTCTCAGGATCTTCGTCTACTTCTTCGATCGTAGGAGCTTGTATCTTTGGTTTCTCGTTGTCTGGTACGGATGAACCTGTGGTGTCTTGGATGAACGGAAGAGTATCATCCATAGTCTCCACTTCTGAAAGCATCGATGTTGACATTTTTGGCTTGAGAATATATAATGTTTTATCTTTATCCTCTCTTAGATGGTGGAACAAATGACAGTTCAAACTGATTATGTTTCACTACTGTGTGTGTTTGACTGATATATAAGTCACTAATAACTCATCGCTGTTTACTGACTACATGATACTCTTTTAAAAAAGCTGTGTAAATTTTTCAGTTTTCTACAAATTGCACTGCACTGCACCGCGAGTTGCGACAATAAGAAAGAACTAAGGAAGTACGTATAGTTACTCGCCCAACTTTTTTGATAAAACCATTGCACTTTTATAGAGAAGAGGTGATAAATGATCAAACACTAGGATGATTGTTTGGTTTACCGTAGTAATCATAATATATGAAGACTTAATTTATAACTTTCCTACTAAATAATAGTCTGTCAACATGCAGCAATGGGATGAGGAATGTGTCATTTCTAAGATCACCTCGCACGACTGCATCAAAGATGAAATTTGGAAAAGTTTTTCAAAAAAATGTCTCTCGAGATACCAGTCGTCTACAAATATGTATGTAAATTGAACAGCTTTACAAGTAAATGATATAGTTCATCATTTTACTAATTAAGTAGGAGGTACTCTGTTATTCCACAAATCGACCATCCTATCCTCTCTTACGATGACTGACCAAGTAGCGGAACAAGTTAAAAACTTGTCTGTTGATGAAGCTCCAAAGAAACAAAAGAAATCCAAGCAACAACAACTATACTTAGATCCAGAACCACAATTCATTGAAGAAAGAATCCAATTATTCGAAACTTTGAAAAAACAATATGATGAAAAAGTCGCATCCATGAAACGTGTCCCATTGAAGATCGTCCTTAAGGATGGTGCCGTCAAGGAAGCTACCTCTTGGGAAACCACACCAATGGATATCGCTCGCGGTATCTCCAAATCATTAGCTGATAACGTATGTATCGCTAAAGTTAATGGCCAATTATGGGATTTGGATAGACCATTCGAAGGTGACGTTGCTGATGAAGAAATTAAATTGCAATTATTGGATTTTGATTCTGATGAAGGTAAGAAAGTTTTCTGGCATTCATCCGCTCACGTTCTTGGTGAAGCTTGTGAATGTAATTTAGGTGCTCATATTTGTCTTGGTCCTCCAACTGATGACGGGTTCTTTTATGAGTTCGCTGTCAGAGATAGTTTGAAAGATCCAAAAGAATGTGAAGAAAGAACCGTTTCTCAAGCAGATTTCCCTAATTTAGAAGGTGTCGCTAAGAATGTTATTAAGCAAAAGCAAAAATTCGAAAGATTAGTGATGACTAAGGAAGACTTGTTAAAGATGTTTCATTATTCTAAATATAAAACATATTTGGTTCAAACCAAAATCCCAGATGGTGGTTCCACTACCGTTTACCGTTGTGGTAAATTGATCGATTTATGTGTTGGTCCACATATCCCACATACTGGCCGTATTAAGGCTTTCAAATTATTAAAGAACTCTTCCTGTTATTTCTTAGGAGAAGCTGACAATGATTCTTTACAAAGAGTTTATGGTGTTTCTTTCCCAGATAAGAAATTAATGGATGCTCATTTGAAATTCTTGGCTGAAGCTTCCATGAGAGATCATAGAAAACTTGGTAGAGAACAAGAATTGTTCATATTTAACGAAATGTCTCCGGGTTCTGCCTTCTGGTTACCTCACGGTACTAGAATTTACAACACATTAGTTGATTTATTGAGGACTGAATACCGTAAGAGAGGTTACGATGAAGTTATCACTCCAAATATGTTTAATTCTAAATTATGGGAAACTTCCGGTCATTGGGCTAACTATAAAGAAAATATGTTCAGTTTTGAGGTCGAAAAGGAAACTTTCGGTTTGAAACCAATGAATTGTCCGGGTCATTGTTTAATGTTCAAGTCAAGAGAACGTTCCTATAGAGAATTACCATGGAGAGTTGCCGATTTTGGTGTCATCCATAGAAACGAATTCTCAGGTGCTTTATCTGGTTTGACTCGTGTTAGAAGATTCCAACAAGATGATGCTCATATTTTCTGTACATCTGATCAAATTGAAAGCGAAATTGAAAACATTTTCGATTTCTTGAAATTTGTTTACGGTGTCTTTGGTTTCGAATTTAAAATGGAATTATCAACAAGACCTGAAAAATACGTTGGTGAAATTGAAACATGGAATGGTGCTGAAGCTAAACTAGAATCAGCTTTGAAGAAATGGGGTGGTAATTGGGAAGTTAACCCCGGTGATGGTGCCTTCTATGGTCCAAAAATTGATATTATGATTTCCGATGCGCTAAGAAGATGGCATCAATGTGCTACCATCCAATTAGATTTCCAACTACCAAGTAGATTCGAATTGGAATTCAAGTCTAAGGATGGTAAGTCTGAAGATGGTAAAGATTTAGAAGGTTATGAAAGACCAGTCATGATTCATCGTGCTATCTTGGGTTCCGTTGAAAGAATGACTGCTATCTTAACTGAACATTTTGCTGGTAAATGGCCATTCTGGTTATCTCCACGTCAAGTTCTTGTTGTTCCAGTCGGTGTTAAATACCAAGATTACGCTCAAGAGGTTCGTGATCAATTACATAATGCTGGTTTCTACGCCGATGTTGATTTAACTGGTAACACCTTACAAAAGAAGGTTAGAAACGGTCAAATGTTGAAATATAATTTCATTTTTATCGTAGGTGAACAAGAAATGAACGAAAAATCCGTTAATATTAGAAACAGAGATATTATGGAACAACAAGGGAAGAATGCTACGGTTGTTGTATCTACTGTTATCGAACAATTAAAGGATTTGAAAGAGTCAAAAAGAGGTGACAATGCATTGATCTAGATATTTTCTATGAGGGCCTTACATGTATAAGTATTTTATTATTTCCAAATTAAAATTGAATAGTTTTATAAGTAAAATTAATTAATGTCATTATTATGATTACCCAAGAACGTGTTGAGAATATATCTCGTAGTTGAAGGATGATACTTCAATTAGATACTACAGATAGGAAAATATGAATACTAGAAAGAGGTTGAAAGGAATATATACATAAGTAGGTCATGTAATATTTCTAATTAGCAAAGAATTAATAAATAATGGTGATGTTATAGAATATGAATGTGCGTTTTGTTTTTCCGTTGTCGATATGAGCTGATCGGTTCTAATTTCCACCATTTCTCTCTTCTTCTAATAGTTTGTCGAACTCATTCTGTGTTGGATGGTTCAGAGGGATCGAAGAATCGAGCGGTGCTGCTTCCGCAGATCTGGGTGAAAAGATATCATTTTCGTCATTAAAATTAGGAATATCCGATGCATCTTTAGTTTCTCCCCTTCTCACTCTATCCCACGACGAGGGTGTGGTATCTTGTTGACGGACATGTTCCCATGACGATTGCGAATTTCTCGTCTGTGTTTCTTGCGCATTACTGTTGGTAGGATTTGCTTGTTCAAGGGTAGCTACAGTACCCGTTGGATCCTTATCTTTGTGCTTAGGAAATCTTTTGGAATATAAACCCATGGGGTCTCTCTGATGCATAAATGGTGAAACCGAGTCCAACCCGTTTGTAAATTCTTTTAGTTGCTGCATTTTAACCTTTGGGTCAGGAAACTTTCTCGATGGATCATGATACGTGACATAAAAGTAACTTCTCCATCTAGAAGCTGAGCCATTTTTCAAGAGAGTCATCATTTCATAGACTTTCTGATCCCGAGTTTTATGTTCCTGTGCAACCAATTCTTCTTGATTCTGTTGCAGATTATCACCGTATTTGTCTCCACTTGTTTCTACATTAGGCACGTAATCGAGCAAATTTAATTGATACTTATACATGAGATTACTTGCCAGTTGGCCACTAAATGCCATCGCGATTAACCCAAGTATGAAGTTCCTTGGTACTTTAATACCTTTCATGACTCCCGTTGTGTAATGACGATATGCAAAGGGAGTTATAAATACAGCACCAAAGCCTAGCCATCCAGCAAATAATTGAGTTCTTCCAATTATTTTATATTTTTGGTAGAGATCTAGCCTATCTTCTCGATCCAACTTTTCGTCCTTTTCATGGAAGGCAATTGCCGCATCGTAAGCTTTTTGAAACCATGGATTATTCAAGGGGGATCTGTCAGGATTCTTTTTGACTTCTCCGTTCATGCTTGGGTATTCCGCAAATATATGGCTCGATAATTATTTTTTTGAAGTGCTAAAAATGTAGTCTGATTTGAGCAATAAATTATGATAGATCTTCTAGCAACTGAGATGTTCTGTTATGGTTTCTATTCCTCGATCATCATCACCTTAAACTGAGACTTACCCTTTAATTAGTCTATTTCTCCTCGTATTGCGTTCAATTGAGGAAGCGAGGGCGTATTCTAGAAAATATTTCAAGAACGGAATTAAACAAGATTATAAAGTTAAGATACAAATAGTTTTCTGAAGACTAGAAGACAGAAGGTAACTAAGCTCAAAGTCTATAGCTGTGTCAATCAAGATGGACTATTTTACTATTAAACAATCTTACTACGCTGGTGATTATCCTCAAGTTCTGAAAGAAATTGAAGGAATTGAAAACCCTGAAAATGATGACACGTTATCTTTTTACAAACTAAAGTCTCAATTGGTTCTAAACAAATACACAGAAGATGAATCTAGCTTATTAGGAGCTACTTTTGCTCTTTATAGTGATTTTTTGACTTCTAGAGATATTAAGAAGTTAGAAAATTCCGTATCTGTGGAAACTTCAGGCCTATATGAACTGAATCTATTAGCATGTGCTCAAGCTATACTAGGTGATTACGAAGAAAGTTTGGCTACATGTTTTAAAGGGATTGAACGAGATGATTCAATAGGTAATGTTGAATTGATTCTTTTGGCTGTCCAAGTTGCCTTATTGAATGATCAACCATCCATGGCCTCATCAGCTCTTGAAAATTATGTCAGTGCTAATCAAGATGCAATTACGAGTGACGTTGAGTTGATAATTAATTTAGCTGAAGCATATATTAAATTCTACACCACTAAGGATGTTGCAAGTTCAAATTTCTATTATTTCGAAGAATTGGCACAAACTTTCCCAACCTGGAAAACTCAATTGGGATTATTAAACTCTCATTTACAACAAAGAAATATTGAAGAAGCTGAAGATATTGTTCGTTTACTTGAATCTGACTTTTATTGTGCTCAAGCAGATATTTGTGCATCATATAAGGAACATTTGCTTGCCAACAAAATCACCCTTTCGATTATGCAAGGTAAAGATAATACTAACGAATTAAGAGCTGAGTTAGCTAAGGTTAATCCAAAACATACCTTCGTTAAATCTAATGATGCGTTGAATGCCAAATTTAATGACTTGGTTATCAAGTACAGCTCAAACTAAGGAAATGAAATAAAGAAAGTGGCTTCAGGATAGACGATATATACCATATAGGAACTATTATATAATATACATTTTGACAAGATAAAAGACAACTCTTCGACAGCAATACGGGATTGAAGCCATGCAACTCTCCATGTATATCTTATACATATATAATCTATATATAATCTGGGTGATAGGGTATATTCGCACTGCATATAAGAAGTATCGATTTTCATCATCACAGTTCTTGCCGTTCAATACTTCACACATAAGTCCATTATTGTATTGATTTAGTATAATAATCTGATAGAGATTTTGGCTGATGTTTGGTTTAATTCATCATAAATGTTCTTAATATCACTTTGATTAACTTGTGAGATATCAGCTATCAAATAAGCAATATCACCGTTAGAATCTGAAAATTGCTTTTCGATATTATGACTACTTAAAATATTATTAACAGTTTTCAACACACCGGGGACGTTACGATGAATGTATAAGACACGTACTGTATTTTCTTGATCGAAATCCAACGATCTCAATGAGACTTCAGGGAAGTTGACAGAACCGACTGAATTACCTTCATTGATGTATTTAGATAATGAATGAGCCACTTCGATACCAATCGCACTTTGTGCTTCTTCAGTGGATCCACCGATATGTGGAGTCAAGATAACATTTGGTAATGAGACCAATTGTGAAGTCCAAGAATTTAAGTCATCATTATACGTGTTAGCACCATTTTTACCAGGTTCATTTGGATACACATCCAACGCAGCACCTGCAATTTTGCCTGCTTGCATAGCTTGCACAAGAGCTGGAATATCGACAACAGTACCTCTTGAAGCATTTATGACGTATGCACCATCTTTCATAGCTGCAAATTGAGGGAAAGATAGCATGTTTTTCGTTTCTGAAGTTTCTGGAACATGTAAACTAACAAAATCTGATTTGTTCAATAATTCATCCAAGGTAGAAACCTGTTTGGCGGTACCTAATGCCATAATAGTAACAATATCATAATATATAACATGCATACCCATTGCTTCAGCCAAAACAGATAATTGAGACCCAATATGACCATAACCGATAATCCCTAATGTCTTACCTCTAATTTCCCAACATCTAGCAGAAACTTTATTCCATGTACCTGTATGTAATTCAATGGATCTATCACCAAGTTGCCTTGCTAGACTGATAATTTCCGCAATAACTAATTCAGCCACAGATCTAGAGTTTGAGAATGGAGAGTTGAAGACAGCAACACCCATATTGGCAGCGTAGTCAAGATCTACTTGATTAGTACCAATACAGAAACAACCGATGACAACTAAGTTTCTAGCATGTTGTAGAACATTTGCAGTTAATTTAGTCTTAGATCTAATACCAATGGCGTGCACATCTTTAATTTTTTCAATGAGATCTTCTTCAGGTAGAGATGATTTGTAGAAATCCACTTGATAACCTTGTTCTTTGAATATTTGAATTGCAGCAGTATTGACATTTTCTAATAACAAGATTTTGATGTCACCAGTCGAGAAGGGTTTAAGAGCTTTAGATTGTTTCGAGGTACTTAAACGACGGGGTAGTGTGTTCATAAATGATTGAGTAGGTGAAGTGGAAACTATACCTGGAGAACCAGACATGTTAATAGCTTTCTGGAAGGAATTCTGTAAGCAATTGATATCTTGGGCTGACATTATTTTTTTATCACGTTCCTGCTGTTTTGATTACTGAAAAAAACTATTAGTATTGGCTACAAACTCAAAACAATAGAAAAGGCCAACCTTTAATAGAGTTTATTTATAAACCTTTCGAAAGCTATAGGTTTCACTGAACAATTGACAAATGAATCTGACGCCCCTACTAAATCGGATCAAACGACTCACTTTACATAGATTTGAAATTTCAGCGTCAAACGGGAAAAAACGTCAAAAACTAAAAATTGTGGCTTTCCCATTAAGAACTCTAAGAAATGGATGTAACAGACAACATTAAAACCACGTGGCGAAATTAGGTAAACTACTGACAAAGAGCATTATAAATTAGTTATAGCTATGTATTTATAAGCAGCTATATGGCCTCCAAAAGGAAGTAAACAGAATAGATTTAATGTTACATTTGTTTTAATGTCACCTATTTGAATTATCTGAGCAAATTTGCAACAACTAATAAAAGACGATCATTTACAATTATTTATTATTTACAACTATGCTAAAATAACTACTACGCACTATAGGGCCATCGTTCACTACGAAGAAGCAGCCTAATTGTCTAGTTATTTGGTTCTTCAGCAATTAAGTCGGGAGATAAATCGGTTGCAGTTGTTAAAGACAACCACAAGTCTTGAAATTTTTCTTGCAAACCTCTATTTATTAAACTGGCCCATTTGATGGATGTTCTACACCAAGCTACTCCATTCTTCTTGTCTTCCTTTATCATCATATTAACGCCTTGATTCCAACAAAGGGTCGCGACACCTTCAAGTACTTGCATAATTTGTTCATCATTCCCATTCGTCATTCGCACATTGGTCTTAATCACAACGAAGATATTTTCCACTAAATCAATAGCAATTATATGTTCATTATTCAAACAGGTTTCTAGATAAATATTAAGCCAGGAGCAAAGCGTTAAATCATCGACGATGGTATTCCCGATATTTCGTTTTAATATTACATAAATAACTTCTAGAAACATTCCCTTTGGGAGATCTTTTCGGTCCAGTGTTATATTAAATAAAGCCGTATCTATTTCAGAATTATTGATCGACTGTGCTTTGTTTACAATTTCTAAAATTTTCTGACGATCCCTCGTACATAGGGCAATTTCGTAGCTTAGTTGTAGACTATCTAACAGACATTCAGTTATTTTCTTCTCGTCCTCTTTAGTACTTGCATCTTTGTAATTGGGATTACTTTTTTCCTTGACGATATCTTGAGTTAATTCAGTCACTTTCAACTCAACTTCTTTCAATTCTTTAATGTTAGATCCCTTGATCTTGTTCTTCATTACAACAAGAGTTAAGATCTTGCACCTAAATTGCCAGTATCGGTAATGAAACATTTTCGGGAAGGTAAATTCATGTAACGGCACCAAATCAATCAGATCACAGGATAATCGGGCAAAAGGTATAAGATCATAATTGATATTATCTTCATTTAGGCATTTACTAGTCACATTGTATGCAATTGAAGAAAACCATTCAACTTCATCAATTGAAACGCTATCTGTAGATGAAGTATCGAAATTTAACCTTAATTGATTCTTTAAACGTATTTTCTGAAGATATTCGTATGCTCTCCATATTAAACCGTACATCGTGTCTAAATAAGTTTGAAATTTGGCAACGCCATTCTCTTCTGATAATTTTAATATCATTTGCAATGTATACCTTAAAAGGCTTAAAGTCGGAACCGACCAAGTTGAATATTGTTTCTCTGTAAATTCTTTATTATTCAGTTTCTCAAAAATTAATGAAATAGCCCTTATAGCTAAATCAGTTGACCTCTTACATTCGGAAACTCCCAAGATAAGCGCATCCATGGAGTTTTCATGGTCAGAAATTTGGATCTTTTTCAAGCATTGGAAAGCCGATTCTATATTATCTCGTTTCAAATAAACTTTTAAGATTAATAGTTGTGTTAAGGGAAATTCCTTTTCTGCTATTTCCATTTCTTCATATATCTGTTCCACGATTGCAAAGTCTTCGATATTAATATAAGCTCCTTGTAAGGCTCTTTGTATCTTACCTTTATCACTATAACCATGGGAAAGAAAATTTCTTAAGGAAAGACGATAAAACTTTATTGCTAGCTCATAATTTTCCTGTTTTTCTTGTTTCTTTCCGCTATTCCAAAGTAAAGTGATAATGCTGGATAATGTTGGCTTTGATAGATTGTTTACAAGTATCCTTTCTAAAGCATTGCAAAAGGGTTCCAGACTTTCAATAATCTCTTGGCTATTCAGGGTATTGGACTGTGTAGTAAGGAAGAATCGCAATAGAATAAGTTTTTCTAACCAATTCTGTTCCGTTTTGACATCTATTTTATTCATAACGATGTAATCAAGACATAGAATACCTAATCGAGAGCTCCTCGAGCAAAAGTCCTTGATTGAACCAACAACGGCATCAAAATTTGTTATAATACTCACAGACATTATCATCCTCATTATAATCTCCTCGATCTGTTCAGAGTTGCTTGGGCCTGGTTTCTTTTTTTGAAGCTGTATAGCTAGTAAGAACGATTCAATTTTTCTAGGGAATTCATTTTGTAACATTTCTAAGTATTTTTCAGATTCTGAGACATAGTTCAAATTTTCTTCATTTACTTCGATAAGAATATTCGCTAAAAATAGCAAAATTGAAAACTTTAAGTTGTTATAATCAGTCTGCAATTTTAATGCTGGCAGTGGCATTTCCAAATAAGAATGAGCCAACTTCAGGAAATATATGATCTCATTTTTGCAATCATTGCTACTTTCCTCTTTGTTTTTATTGACATTCATGTGATCGTTAAGAGATATTGTGGCATTATAGATGATTCTTGAAAGTTCCATTACAGTTTCTGCATCGAGATGTTCAATGACCTCTTGATTATTGAATTTCGATTCATAAATTTTGGCAGTTTCTAAATTACCATCCTTTAACGCCAATTGGAAATTTAATAAAAAAAATTCGAATTTTAATTTTTCCAAATCTTTGGCAACTTCTAAATCCCCTTTTATTGAAGGATTGTCGGATTCAGCAGTCAACACCCTTAAATATTTATCACCTTGGTCCTGGATTTTCTCAATTAATTGTATCCATTGATGATCCATTATGCATTTTAAAGTGTTTATTAAACATTTAAATGTTCTTACTTTTGTTTTATAACCATTCAGTAATGATTGTAAATTGTTGGAAGATCTGTTATCACTATTTTTAGTAGATAATGGAATCAAAGCATCATGAACACTAAATAAGATAGTGGCGAAGAATTTACAGTGACAAAACAGTAATTTTTTCTCATCATTATTTTCCGTTCTGATTGCGATTGTAGATGAATTCCAAAGACTTGATGCCGAATTCTCTAACTTTAAAATCAATTCTTCATCCAGCAGAACTTCACTTGTTCGAAATGTCCTCTCGTACCTTTCTGCAATGGGACAGAGTACATCAATTTTATTTGTTAATGGCGATAATTCTTTCTCAGTCGAATTTTTGGAATTGTATAATTGAGAAGTTAACCAATTTGCAGCATCTGTAGTTGAGAAATGGAAGTTAGTAATATAATTCCTCTTAAGTTAGTTAGTTTAACAAAAAGGGTATTATTTTTGTCGAATCGTTTTTTCGTTGAACAATTGACTTTAGATATATACCGCAAAATTCATTAATGGTAGTTTTAAATGTTGAATTGACTTCATTCATCTTTTTATTTTTTTATTTGGTTGCGTCACAGACTAAAAGAGGTTCTTGTTATCCCTGAAAAAGCCTCCCCTGTTCTATCTTGAAAAGTGGCAAACACGTTTCTTGTTTGTTTATATGTTCTAGCCTGTAAAATACATTGTTGGAAGCTCTGTCCAGTTTTTTTGAAAATATTCACCGATTTCGGGTGACTTCAAAGGTCTGTTAGCAATTTGCCGCCCAGCCCAAGATTCATACATAAACGTCAAATAGATATGGAAACTGCTACTTCATCTAGCTATAAAACACAGATATATTTAATGGATTTTGTTACATAATATTGTTATAGTTTGATAAATATATATCAACTATATATCTAAATAAGATATAGAAAACATCAGACAAAATAATCAGTACATATACGTATATAGACTACGCCCATATCAACGGCACCTCTCATCTTCTTTTTCTGTTTCTTATTTTGGGTTAAACATTCAAAATGTTTATTTGTTTTTCTTGTTTTTTTACTTAACATAGAATATTGACAAAATGTTTATAGTTCTTTGCTTATTCTCTCACCCTCTCTCTTTTTCATGTTTTTGGTGGTATATTTTTCAAATGGCTTAGGTAGGAGATATCATCACCCATGGTACTTGCGTTACTATCGATTTCATGGAGAGTAATATTGTTATCAAGATGACTAGTGTTACCACTTGAAAAATGGTCAATATGAAGTTCAGAAGTGATGGGATTCTTATTGCTATTGGCAAAAGCTACATAATCATCTTCAAATGCGTACGCTGTAAATAGTTCGTTATTAGGTATTGACGAATGGGCATCGTTGTCATCATCATCATCATCAGCATAAGACTCATTTTCGTTTTCTAGTATTTCTCCTTCTTGATTCTCTGAATTTAAGTCATTAAATAAGTCTGAAATTGATGAAGATGAAGAGTTATAGTCTTTGGGGTTGTGGAATGAATCGCTAGATTTTTCCTTTGAAGGGAAATGATGTTCATCGTTTAAAAGTTTCATTTTTTCACGTAATGTCATTGGAGGATAGTTAGGAGAATCTGGATAGGAAAGATTTGATTGGGAACGAGAAGGAGAATAAGGGTAATAAGTGTATGGGGATACATGACCATTTGAAGATTGAGATTCATATAATCGTTTTAGTTGATTATGGGTCAAAGTATTCAATAAATTCTTTGAAGGATGAGACGCTGTCTTATGTTTTATTCTTTTCCCATCAATACCATCCTTTCTTGTTGTAGTTGATATCCCAGAATTCATTGAGGCTCTTGATACTGGACTTGATTGTCCGATGTTGCACGGGTCTATTTCATACACAGGTTTTGTTGAAATATCATCAGGATAGAGATTATTGGAAGTAAATTTGTACAATGATGCAGTAGATGAGGTACCTCTGGAGCCTATGGAAGGTATGGACTCCGTCATGAGCTATAGTTGCTTTTCTTTATACCCAAATAAAGGTTCCTTTCTTAAGTGAAGAGTTGAATGAAGATAAACAGGCCTGCTTGAAGAAGAAAGTTGACTACGGATGAAAATAAAAAGACAATTTGTTGATAAAAAAACAGAACAAATATAAAAGAATATTGGAAACTTTAGGCCCTTTATTGATATGGAAATAGAATTTTTCAGCAAGTAAGTCTAATTCTATATATTAGCCCAGTGCACTAGAATAGAAACTCGTCCGTGAAAAATTTACATCTACGCAATATAAGAAATGGGGAGAATTGCAAGCATCATCCTAGTGAAAGGTAACGGCAGTGAAGATTGTACGTAATTTCCATGTGTCTCTCCTATGGCGCTCAGTTCACGAAGTTAGATAACATATATGAAATTTAATTGTTAAGTCCCGGTATTTTTGTCCAAGAAAGCAAACTTTACGTAAGTTGCCTTCACGGTAAAGTGAAATTTTCCTTTGGCCGAAGCTTCTCTTTCTTAAACATCTGAAATAATTTACATGGAGTCAGCTCCCATCACGTAATAAACCTTTTTACATGATACAGTTACGTACCATGAGGATGGGGCCCTTGGGTAATAGCAATCAAAAGGATTTACCCTTGGTGGATCACTAAGCACAATAACTTTGCAAGGTCTTTTCCAGCTCTACCTACGTACATATGTATGGTTCAATGTATGAACTTAACTTACGTATCTATTGCCTGCTGTGTACGTGCATATAATGTAGTGCGTAAGCTCAGCCGCATTAATTAGGGGCCAAGGTTAGGAAAGTCAGCTTGTGAGGGAGGTACGGCTTTATCTTTCTGTGAAGCGGGTAACCCGCTTATTCTCGGCGGCTAATCAGTTTTGTTTATTGATCTTCCAGTTTCCAGTACCTAATTTGGAATATGGAGTTCCAGTTGCAGTTCCAGTTCAAAGTTCTAGGTGGCAAATTATAAAAGGGAAAGAGAATGGGAAGAAACTATTGTAACAAGTTTATTTTTTTGTTCCAATTGCACTGTATGATTAACTGCAAGTTCAAAGTATATCGCTGAATACTTTGTGATTGACCATCGAGACAAGAAAACCAACACCTTAAAATAATCACAATGTCAACTATTCAAAAGAGTAAAACAGAGCAAGAAACTGAAACAAAAACTCAAATCACCACCGAACAATCTCAAAAATTGATTCAGACAATGCTAACAATGTCCTTTGGATGTTTTGCCTTCTTAAGAGGACTTTTCCCAGATGAAACATTCGTAGATCAAAGGTTCGTACCTGAAAAAGTGGAAAGAAACTATAATAAACAAACAACACCACAAAATAATTCAATAAAAATCAAGACTTTAGTGAGAGGTAAGTCAAAAACAGTTGATTTACTCCTTGATTGGTTGGAAAAGGGAGTTTTCCAATCTATAAAACTAAAATATTTGAATGCACTTAGTGTCGGTATTTTCTTGGATGAAAATAATCCAACCGATTTAGTTGAGAATTATACATTTTCATTTCATTATGACCAAGAAAATAATGTAAAATTGAGAATCAATGGAAGTGAAGATACAGTCTCTTTATTAGATTCGAGGAAAATGGCCCAACAATTAATGAGAAGGTTCATTATAATCACTCAGTCCTTGGAACCGTTGCCCCAAAAGAAATTTATATCAATGAGATTGTTGTTTAATGATAATACAGATCCCAAATATCAACCTCCTCTTTTCAAAGATGCTACTTTCTGTAGAAGGGCAACTTTGAAAATCCCCAATACAATAGATCAAGAATCGTTTTCTGTTGGAACATTAGATACTTCGCATCACAAAGTAGATCTTCAGATTCTTTCTGTTCCAGATTTTTCAATAAAGGCCCAGAAGAACCCCGATTTTAAAAAAGTTGATCCATTCGATTTAATTGATGATAATCCAAAAGATATGAAAACCAATGAGAGTACCCAAGTGTCAAATTTACTAAGCGATCTATTACAATCGTCTCAACCCAGTATTCAACCAACACAAGCTATTAAATTTTCAGATAGTGTTCATAACATTGTTCCAGAAATTGGTTGTGAATGTAGAATAGCATGCCCCACTTCAGCTACAGTTATAAAGGTTTGCAAAATCTGTAAAAAATCAGTACATGGTGTTTGTTATGGGAATTCACCGCATCCACGAATTGATTCATGTTTGGCATGTCTTTTTGCTGGTGAGGATTTGGATACCCAATCTTCACAATTCAAAGATTTAATGATGTTAAGAAGATGTTATAGGTTTATCGTACGTCATAGGAGATTTCCTTCCTCCATAAGTGAATTTAAGAAATGTATTGTTGCCAGAGATCAAATTAATGAAGAAATTACTCGACGAATTCTTTTTTGCATCACAGTTTTATTTAATGATAACATTTTAAGTCTTACAAAAAAATGTGAAAGATCTACAACTCAGACTGGTAAAGTTAACTCAAGTCTTGTATTAGTAGATGAACCAGGCCTAACCATTCTGGGCAATGGGGACTTAAAGCAAGGTCAAAGAATAAATTGGTATTTCAAATATACAACAAGTGAAATGCATAGATGTTATTCTGAGGTGATTGCAACGTCCAAATCTCAATTTCAAAATTGGTTATATGAAATCAGAGAATTGCGTAGAAAATATGATGAACAATCTTTGTTTTCTTCATGCCAAATCCAAAACTTAAATATAATGGATAGTGCGACTCAAGATTCAATTATTGTTGGAAAGAAACGTAATCATTTAGATCTGGAACAATATTTGAAAGAAGGAGATAGCTCAGTAATGAAGGATACAATTGATATAGCTTCAGGTATAGAGCACGATTTGCCAGCAATATCACAACACCATGATGATCTCATTGAGACGTCGAAGAAGATCAGAAAAATAAGTGTTTCTAAAAAAACATTAAAAAGTATCTGGTAAGAATAATTCCCCAAAAAAAAATTCGCTATATTATTGTATAAATAAGAATAAGACAATATTCAATAAAATCTACAGGATAGTCCTCTACTCTCTGGCTCTGGCTCTTTCTTCCATATCTTACCTAAGAAGAATATAGTCTATAATATAACATAAACCGTCAATATGGCTGAACGGAAATAAAATAATTATTACAGTCTGCAATCAAATGGTCTATGATTATCTTTTTTACCTTGGATACTATAGCTTGAATTATAGCCCGATGTTCGAAACATCGCTTCGATGATGTAGAACTTATCTGTACTGCAGCAGCTTCTTTATTTCGTTGTTGTACGCAGTATGTTAAAAATATTCTTTACATGTAGTTCTACACCAGGATGAAGAATATGTGTAAATCCAACTCAATCGACTTCATACTCAAACGATAAGCTTTCAGCATCGCTCAGCGTATTGACATCATTGATATCCATATGATCATCTTCTAATAGTTTCGAAGATAATTCTCTGCTTGATGGAAATTTTTCTTCGTTGGTAACAATGCTGTGATGTATGATATTTTGTAATTCAGAGTTTTGACTTTTCCTGTGCTCCAGTTCTTTATCGATCAAGACTTGATTTTCACGTAATTTTTGGACTGGATCTTCAAGATAATGTTTCACTTTATAGACTACCAAATCTCCATCGATTTTAAAATTCAGATGCGCAGATTCTATCAATAACGAGAGCTCTTCCCTAACAGCGTTAATATCAATACCGAGGGTTTTAGAAAGGTAACTTATATGAATATAATTTGATATCCTTAAGTAAAAGAAGTAAATTTTTGATCTCATCATTAACTTTGCAGCTACCCAACCTTTATTAAGGAAGGGGCTTTCTTGATATTTGGATCCAACCACTTCATGCCAAATTTCAAAGAATTTTCCAAATTTTGTATCGATTAACAATTGTAAGCATTCAATTAAAAGTGGACAGACTTCAAAAAACGCTTTTAAATGTTCTAAATATATGAAATCAGCATAGTTATCTAATGGAACTGACACTAAGACCGAAATAACGATCATTAATAAAAACTCTTCATTCAAAATAAACGGATCTAATGAATCATGCTTTAATAGATCAATAATGCCATCGTCATTCTCTAGAAATTTGAAGAAATTAGAACAACAAGAAAAATACTGTTCTTCAAAAAATAGACATGCACATGATAAAAGTTGAATTCTTTGATATGCATCAAGTTCCTCTTTTAAAGTCTCATGGATTTGATTAACATAAATATTATCCATTCTATATTCTAACTCTTCAGCACCTTTATAGTTCTTAGCTCGTATCAATAATTGCATTATCATCTCTAAGTTCCTATAATATTCGTTTCTAGGGACTTTTTTGCTTTCTAGAGAATAAAGTGCCTCATCAAATTCATGTGAGATGATCTTCTGTAGAAGAATCATTTGGTCATTAGGAATGTCTTGAATCGAGACAGTTTCAGGTACTTCAGCATATCCACTAGCCTTGAGAAAAGCGTTTAAATGAGGTGACATGATATAATTGATTTCAGAGAGATATTGTAATGCTTTAGTAGCCCATTGTTTCTTATTTTCAGGTGTGCCATAGTTGGACGTTATCAAATAGTGTGCACGTTCGATCATATTTGGTCCTTTGAATTGATCGAACATCATTTTTGTTTCGGAGTCATCAGTAGCATTGCTATGAGCCATGATATGGTGAATATGCTGTCAACTTCTGGAGTATAAGTTCTCGTGTGAATGGCAGATTATGTGTTATCAGTATTTTGATAAAATTGCATCATGTAAGCTTTATTGTTTCCGTAAGCCTAAGTGTAACTAGAAACCAACATGACTTCATAATGACGGAAACTAGGAAACCATCACAAAATGAAGGAGTGTCCATAGAAGAATAATATTCTGACAGCTGAAGGTGTATAAAGTATTAAATTTGTATAGAATATCATTAATATCAACTATTTACTTGACTACTAAAACGCTTTGTTATTATTTACAGGGGAAACAAATATAGAGGAACTATGATCAAGATTCAATTTCATTACTTTTTGAAAAATGTATCCATGTTTTCTAACCAACTAACATATTCATTATTTTCTTTGAATTCGGAATAGGATCCAATAAATGCAGCTAATTCTTCAGTAATACCTCTACTCTCCAAGTAACTTTCTAAGGATTCTTGTAATTCTTCATCCAAATTGGAGAATGGTGGCCCATGGTAAACCAATTCTCTGCTAATTTCAGCTTCAGCAGATTCATCCAATGCTTGTTTAGAAGACTTGAATGGAGTAACACTATCGACATAAAAGGAACCCTCCTGTAAATTTAGTAACAATTCAAAAGATAAAGCGCTGTCATCTGATTTAGTAATAACGACGTTGACATTTGCAAAGTTATCGCCCAAGGAATCAAAATCTTCTTCTTCGGGGTCAGTAGGTTCTTCATTAACTTCATTAACTTCATCTTTTAGATTTTCCGCTAATGCAGAATCGTAGGGTAAATTTGCTACTTGAGCGACGTCAAAATTGACATGGACAGTTTCACCGTCCTCTGATTTTTTCACAATTTGTGCCTCATTCTTACCAGGGGTTTCAACTACATTAAATCCAGAGTCTTCTAAAAACTTCTTAAAGGGGCTTTCCGACAGATCACTTAACCCTTCCTTCTCAATCTTCAGTTCGGACTTTATGGACTCTAAGACATTTTGTTTTTGTTGGTTGAAAATCAGCTTAGTAGAAACGAATGATCTCATGGAAGGAGAAGTTGCGGCAACTCTCTTCAAAGATTGTGAAAGAATTGGTGTCTTTACGGTGTTAAGGGCACCACGAGCTGCCATACGACCAAACATTGAAATGAACATGTTGCAGATTTGATGTACAGTTGAGATAATAGAAACGGCGTTCTTCAAGGTTCACTTCCATGGGATTACAATTCGTATTTCACTTAATAAAATATTCTCTTGCAATGCTTGATTGGTCCTTAAACCGTTATGCTTTCTAACTCAATCTCATTTTCCGGTCTTTACCCAAAGTTGATATTGTCAAATTAT
>NC_016479.1:538084-567940 GCF_000227115.2 Naumovozyma dairenensis CBS 421
TTGGGCACATGGCGCAGTTGGTAGCGCGCTTCCCTTGCAAGGAAGAGGTCATCGGTTCGATTCCGGTTGCGTCCATTTAATTTTTTGGTTCTTTATAAATCAAATCAACTATTAATATCAATAATAATTTCAAGAAATTCATTTGCTGATTATTGATTGTTAATTCCAGAAGTGAACTGAAAATTCTTTTTGTATAATACGCTGGTTTCTACCTTTTTCCGCGAAAACAAACTTAACTCTAATTAATGTAATGAATGCGAATAAACTTTAATGGAATTATTATACTTTTATAGTAGGTATATGTATATATGTAGATAAAATTGGATTAAACTAACCATTGAATATTATTTGGTTATGTTTAATCAGCGTTACGACGAGCAATCTTCTTAGCTCTTCTCTTACCAGTACCGAAGACCTTCTTGTCTCTGTTCTTCTTTTGCTTTCTTTGTTGTCTGGAAGCCTTTTCAACCTTTTCAGCTAGACCGTATCTGACTAATCTGTAAGTTGGTTCGAACTTCTTGGCATCAGCAACAGAGTTGTAGACTAAACCAAAACCAGTAGATTTAGAACCACCGAATTGAGTTCTGAAACCGAAAACGGAAACAGCATCCTTTTCAGCCTTGTAAACTTGAGCTAATTTTTCACGTAATTCATCCTTGGAGACGTTGGCTCTGTTTGGGTGTAAGACGTCGACAACGAATTGCTTTCTAGCCAACAATGGGTTGGTAATGACCTTTCTGGTACGGATGGTGACTGAGTCAGACTAAATATAAATTAAAATCAGTTAGTAAATTGTAATTGAAGATTTGGAATAAAGTCGAAAATGTTTTTCCTCAAATGAAAACCACATGCATATATTTCTAGATTATTACTCTTTTCTCTTAAACTCCGTTGTTTCGATTTCTCTTTTGAAAAAAGCAGTATGCCTGCTGTACTTTAACACAGATTCTCTTTTTCTGTTATTACGTGTAACAAAATATCTATACTGGTTAGGGCACAGTTTGAGTTATTTGTAATTTTATTTCATCTGATTCCCTTTGTTACTTCCTTCTATCACTAAATACAATAAGTTATTAGCAGTTTAAATTTTTTGAGCATTTTTGGGAGCATTTTGTTGCCTAAGATTTAAATGCAGTTTTGTACTTTCTTAGATATGGTATATCGTTCTATTCCTTTCTTGGATCTCATTTGCCAATTTCCTTATTTTATTCAAAAATGGTATATTGCGCAGCTGTAGAGCTTTCATTTTACGTTCTCTTTTCATAAGTCCATCACATACCATTTCTATTTATCCTCTGTTGGTTCCTTAGCTTTTGCAAGTATTTTTTGTTTTGATTTATTATGCCTTTTAAGTGTTCAAGATATCCTTCATTATTATCGTTACGATTAGGCGGGGTATTTGCTACAGGGGGAGTCGCTAGAGGGCGGAATTCAATGTTGTTAGGCTTAGACCTTTAGCCAAAATGAAAGATTACAAGGACATATGCCGTGGTTAGGCGGACCGGGTAAAGATATCTCGCCTCTACCGTTTTCTTTAACTCGCTATAGTTTTCCAGTTTTCGTATCTTTTTGACATGTACGGATGTACGGTCAAATAAATATTTTTAGCCGCCGAATTAAATTCATAATTGTATTCTAAAATAACGTGTAAGGTTAAGGTATATTTTGGAGTACCTAATCAATTGTTTATCAAATAAAAATCCTATCTTATATATGTATAAACATAGTATGCATAATCACTATATTTGGGACACCGTTAGATGAAGGACAGTATTCAATAATGCTGGTATTATCTTTCTTAACATATGAAAGCCACCTGTTCATACATGTAATATACCTTTCAAAATCTTTTGGTTTTGTAAATGATTGAGTTACAAAAGTATAAGGTGAGTTTCTGAGATATAATTCCATTTGTTTTAAAGCTGAGTATTAAGCTAAAGATTCAATCTCATAATCAGTAAGTTCCTTTTCTGAATCCGATGGAATGTAATGTTCATAATCTATTAGTATAATATATATATATATATATATATATATATATATATATATTATATTGATATTCTATCGAATACATTCATTAAAGATTATTTTCTAAGATACATTGGAAGNATCAGATAAGTGCTGTCACTAAGTTTCGTTATATTAACACATACATTAGGCATTCGATGTCAAGGTTTTTCAATACGGAACTCAGTAACTTTTAATGCAGATCGCTAACTAAAGGTTGTAGCCACTATCTAACTATAAGATGAATGCAGTAGCGCTGCGCAGTATAGTATCTTTAAGAAACGCCCGGTTCAGGATCAGTCCAAACCCCCTCAGGCCAGCTAAGGATTGCACCGTTCGTGTAATCCCCACGAAGTTCACCGCTGTTCCTCATGGACGCTCTGGCAACACGTAAATATAGATCAATTGTTCCATTTGAAGATAAGATAGCTTCCTCCATCAGGTTATTTAATAATGAATTTTCTGCTTTTAAAACATCCAAACTAATTGTTGAATTGGTGCCCAAATAAACCTCGAAGTCATTTAATAGTAATGAATACCCGTTGATTGAACCTGTAAGATCTTTTTCTGTCGTCGTGTCGTTGAGTGACCAAGAGATCATATGAGGAGTTCCTGTGTTGAAGTTAAAAGTGGGTGGTTCTAAACGGCCACCCCCTTCCCCTCTTAGTAGTGCTACATCTGTTTCAACAATACTGGCAAAATCCCATCTTGAAACACCGGATAGGATTAATCCCACAAGGACTCCTTGGAATAGATAAGCAGATGAGCCGCGTGTGGCACATCCTGGTAAAAGCACAGCACCTAGTATATAATGATGTATTCTTAAATTTAATCCTGGGATAGATGCAAGAAATATTAGACCGGAAATGAATGATATGTAGATCTTGAAGAATTTTCTAAATCTACCTGACTTCCACAGAGAATAAGCTTGTATGATTGCACAGATAAGGATAGTCGCCGCAATTGAACCCACGGCGGTCGCAGCACCGGCTTGTTCCTTGAGATCTTTGGCTGTCAGTCTGTCTACTGGCAATCGATCAAACGTAATATTATTCATAACACCTAGCCAGAACGTAGGATACCATAGTATTATTTTGGCAAGCGGCGAGCCGTTCTCTAACGTTCTCTTGACAGCACTTTTCCATCCAACATATAACAGAAAACAAAGTGGGAATAATCTTTGGAAACCTAAACTGAAAAGCTCATAAACGCTGGCTATGTCATGTGCATCAGTTAACATTGGTGGGTCAAGTGCTAATGCTATCACCCAATATGCAACAATTGTAAGGACCCAATATCCATATATACTGTCATAAATGTAAAATAGCGGTAAGCCAAAAATTACACTTAGAGTAACGACAGCAATTCTGGGGTCATAGCAACCTGTTGCTATCCCGTTCGATATTTCTCTAAACGAAAAAGAACTTGGAAAAAAAGAATTGAATGCAACGGACAATCCAGTACCGTATTTTCCAAGTCTTGAGGGAAATCTGTATTGCCTCCCATCCTTTGATAATCGAGCACAGCCGCCAACGACAGGCGATATTAGTCCCGCATGAACTGCTGCAGCACACGGAAAAGAATCAGCTCGATAAGGGTATGAAAGTTTATTATGGTCCTCAGAATGACCGAGTGGGCCACCTCCAATCTTGTAACCAGTATATTTTATCCTCTTGTTGCCCACGGCAATAGCAGAATATGTCCACCCTCCCCTATCGCAAAAAGCTGGGCATCGGATCATATATTCCCTGTTATCGAAAGGTCCACAAGCCCCAGCATTAATCCCACATGCATTATTTGTACCTTCCCAATCTAAATAAGAGTTGCAACTTAGAGATAATATAGGTATTTTTTCTTTACCGTCGTCAGGATAAAAATAAGGAGGCCTAATTAAATATGGATGGATTAATAGGAATAATGTCCCAAACCAAAGAGCGCAATACACAATCAGAATAAGTATTCGGGTACTCTTTTTTGGGAATCTCTTATTGAAGACTTCTTCAGGCCAATTGTTTATCTTTTTAGTTATCTGCCATTTTTCAGGGAAAGATGGGGGATCATCAGCTGGATGAATTGGCCCATTCCATACTCTCTTAAAGAATCTTTTGAACATGTTGCTATCCTCAAGTAAAAGCCATTGTTCTCTGGCGTTCTCATCAGAATTTAAGCCAAGAGGCTTATTTTCGGAAAAGTCTTGTAATGGTATATTTTCTGAGTCTCGATTCGTTGGCGTAGCTGGAGGAAGAGAATCAAGCTCAAACGAATCAGACCGTCTTGGAATACTATCTGTCATATTGTGCAAAGCTTAATGTGTGATGCATTAAATTTTCTTTGGGCCCAATTCGACGACTTGTATCCTGGTGGAAAGTTCATTATATATTGAAGATGATGGATGGTTATAGAATACTTCACTTTCTAAATATCACCGAACGCTAAAACGTAGCGTTATGGGCGGCTATTTTTTTACCGAAGTTCAATAAAATTTAGTCGATGAGGACAAGTGACTGAACTAAAAGAATAAATCAATAACAAGGATCCTAAGAACTGAGGTACCTTCGAGCACAAACAAGCGTTTGCTTTTTAGCTCCTTAACCTTCATTTCGGAAATTTACGGGAGTTTGCAATCACTCTACCCTACGGGTATCCCCTCGAAGTGCTAATTGAAGGTACGTAAAGTGAAGAATATATCGTGAATGACCAACTCGTAGAATAATGATGAATTTCATTTAAGGAATGTACATAATCTATAAATAAAGACATGGAATATATATATAATCAATAAGCTCCATTTGCCTTAGTACAACCAACAATGGCATGTTCTATTGGCTGTTCGTCGTATATATTAATATCATCGCTGTTTTTTTCGTTGCAACAGGCTTCTCAGTTAAAGTGGTGGTAGCCTCCATTGGCACAGTAACAATTTTAGTTTCTTCCATTTTCAAAGAAGATACTGAGGAAGCCAATGTTGATTCTTCTGACGGAGTTGGAGATGGGGTTCTTTCTACTTTTCGACTCTCAGTAAATTTAGTTCCTTGTGGAATATAAGTCGGACGACGTAAGTCGGATAAAACAGCAATATTGGAAGCAGCCTTATCAGCAACTGCCTGATCAATAGTAAATTGAATAGCGGCTGAAGCAGCTTGGGTTCTCAAATAATACATACCAGTTTTCAAACCTTTCTTCCACCCGTAGAAATGCATACTCGTAAGCTTACCCATTGTAGGGGCACGTAAGAATAAATTCAAAGAATGAGATTGATCAATATAAATAGAACGGTCAGCAGCCATGTCAATAATTTTCTTCTGCGAAATTTCCCAAACAGTCTTGTATAGGGCTTTCAGTTCAGCTGGAACATTAGGCAAATTCTGAATAGAACCATTTTCTGTAATAATATGCTGTTTCATACCTTCATCCCAGATACCTAAATCGACCAAATCACGTAGCAAATATGGATTCACAACTTGGAATTCACCGGAAAGCACACGACGAGAATACATGTTCGAAGTGACAGGTTCGAAACATTCATTGTAACCTAAAATTTGAGAAGTGGAGGCAGTTGGCATTGGAGCCATCGTCAATGAATTTCTTAGACCGTACTTAACAATATCTTTCCTTAATGTTTCCCAATCCCACATACCTAATGGTTCTTGATCCCACATATCCATTTGTAATATACCTTCTGAAGCTGGAGAACCTTGGAATGTTTCATATGGCCCATCTTTTTGAGCCAATTCACAGGAAGCTTCCAACGAGGCGTGATACATGGTTTCAAAGATTTGCTTATTCAATAGACTGGCACCTTCAGATTCGAACGGTAAACGCAACAGCATATAAGTATCAGCCAAACCTTGGACACCAAGCGCAATAGGTCTATGTCTGACATTAGATCTTTCAGCTTCTGGAACTGGATAGTAATTGTTGTCAATGACTCTGTTTAAATTATAAGTAACAACTTTGGAGATTTCATGTAATTTTTCAAAATTATAAGTAGAAGTCTTACCATCTTCAGATGTCTCAATGAAAGCTGGTAAAGCAACAGACGCTAAATTACAAACTGCAGTTTCATCTGGAGAAGACCATTCGACAATTTCACAGCACAAATTAGAGGATTTAATGACACCTAAATTCTTTTGGTTAGTCTTCTCATTGCATGCATCCTTATAAATAATAAATGGAGTTCCGGTTTCAGTTTGAGCTTCTAGAATAGCGTACCATAATTTTTGGGCTTTGATTGTCTTACCCAATCCTTCCCTTTCATAACGTTCATACAATTCAACGAATTCGTTACCATAAACGTCATCTAACCCTGGAGCATCACTTGGAGAGAATAATGTCCATTGGCCATTTTCTTCGACACGCTTCATAAACAAATCTGGAATCCATAAAGCGGGGAATAAATCTCTTGCACGAATTTCTTCTTTACCATGATTCTTTCTAATTTCAATAAAATCAAAGATATCTGCGTGCCACGGTTCCAAATATAAGGCGAATGCACCAGGTCTCTTATTACCACCTTGATCAACGTAACGAGCAGTATTGTTAAAGACACGAACCATTGGAATCAACCCATTCGAAGTACCATTAGTACCAGCGATATAAGAACCAGTGGCACGAACATTATGAATATGTAACCCGATACCCCCAGCAGTTTTTGAAATCATAGCACATTCTTTCAAAGTTTCAAAGATACCGTCAATAGAATCTTCTTTCATAGCTAATAAGAAACATGATGACATTTGTGGACGTGGAGTACCAGCATTGAACAAAGTTGGTGAAGCATGAATAAAGTATCTCATTGACATTAAGTTATATGTTTTCAATACTGATTCCATATCATCTAAATGGATACCAAGAGCAACTCTCATGATTAAATGTTGCGGACGTTCAGCCACTTTACCGTCAAGCTTTAAAAGATATGAACGTTCTAGTGTCTTGAAACCGAAATAATTGAACGAAAAGTCTCTGTCATATACTATTGATGAGTCTAAAAGATCTTTGTTAGCCATAACGATATCGTAGACTTTTTTTGAAATCATAGGGGAAGGGATCCCATTTAATGGGTTGACATAATGATGTAAATCATAAATAACTTGAGAGAATCTTTTGGTAGTTTGTTTATGTAGATTGGAAATTGCTAATCTAGCGGCTAAGGTAGCATAATCTGGATGAACGGTGGTCATATAAGCACAAGTTTCAGCAGCCAAATTATCTAATTCGACAGTTGTAACACCCGAATAGACACCGCTAATGATACGTTGAGTAACTTTAACAGCATCGACTCTGTTTGGATCTAAACCATAGCATAAACGTGAAATACGAGCAGTAATTTTATCGAATTGAACTGGTTCTTTACGACCATCTCTTTTTATAACGAACATTGTTTGTATATTTTTGTATGTGTGTGGATTTTATAACAAACCGAAGTGTTGGTTGTTTTTCTTTAATATTGAATAATGGAAAGAAAGAAAATAGTAAAGATATGAAGAACAAGGCCGTTTATATATGTTCCTTTTGATGAGTTCCTATAAGCATGGTACATCTAGAATGAGACGCGTAAGCTATGTTGCCCAAAATAGGTAAACCGTGATCGTATTATTTACACATCTAATTTACCATGGTAACAATAGTCGTTTACGCGTTTGTTAGTGATGTTTTGAAGTTTGTGCTACTTAATCTGGTGGAAAAGTTTCTTGTCACGTAATATTTCTCCTGTTACCATGTGAGACGCGTAAAGTTTGGGTGTGTTGGAAACTAAAACAAAAGCATTACGCGTTTCCCTAAGAAATTCTCGCAGAACTCACATGTTGTTACCGGTAGCAATGCGACCGTTGCTATGGTAAAAAAAATGATAACATAAGTTTTAGTGGAAGCCAAGGCACCCATTTTACCTCTGCACAATTGTTGCTGGTTAGTCCTTTTTGGGTAATAAAATTAAGTAACGTCATAACAAAAATTTTGTAATAGATGAAAAAAAATATAAAAAACAAATCTCTGCTTATTCCTCCTTTAGCACAATCTTTTAACTTGGCATCGTACGTATATGGCTACAGCTTTGTGTAGATACTTGCAGAACGTTATGTGTAGCGAAACCTGTGTTCTAGATTTGTTTAATAACGCCGTGGTTAGGCATGAGTTTGTCAAAAAATCAATTATTTTCATAACCAGAACATCCTTCGATCTAAATGTAGCTATGTATAATCTAGCTTATTTGAAAAATGCCAAAATGAAATTAAACCTGAAATAATGTCTTACGTAAAGAAAGAGTTCTGTTATTTGAATATATGTGAAAGCTGTAAAGTAAGTTTCTTCTTTTAGTTACTTAAATTTAAGATTGGTAAGTTAATTGAATGGAGATATATTAGGGTTTAGGATATTTTGCTTTTGCTTCAGAAAAATTCCTCAGTTATTATCTCATTTTTTTTTTCTGAAGACAATACCAACGACAGTAGCTGCAGCGGCTACCAACCCCGTAACAATCACAATGCCCTTCAAAGATTCTTTCTGGATTTTATCTTCCACCATATCCATTAATGTCTTAACTTGTTTATTATTTGGTTCATGTTCATACAAAGTATCTACATATCTCTTTGCCATTGTATATTCGCCAGATTTATAACAACCTACAGTCAGATAGTAAAGACATTCCCGTCTTCTTGAAGGTTCTTGTTTATATATGTCAGTCAGTAACTTGACCCCTAATCTTTGATCATTTATATCTTGAGACTTGATTAACCCCCAAGCATAGTTAAAACGTGATTGAATGGACGCTAAATCTCCCCCCTCTGACACAACTTGTTGACGGAGAGCCTCTAACTGCTGCGGGAATAACGGTTCATATGCGTCTTGTAATGTAGGTAGAAAGTTAATTTTGGTCATCTTGAGTATCTGATCTAGAAAGTAGTATTTATTTGATTAATTCTCAAAGGACTAATCTATGTGATCTCCCTCTTTTTCTTTGCTTATCCACTAAGTCCTTTAAAATTATTCCTCAAGGTGCCTCCAAAAAAATGGAAAATAAGATGCCACCGAAAAAGAAAAAATGAGCAGAAGCTTAGATACTGAAAAAATACGTGATGACTTCGAGGCAAAAAATCATACTACGGAACTACAAGGTTCTTATAGTGGAAGAAGCCTAAGCAGTTACTCTAATACTACTCTAAGGAATTACATAAAGGTACACAAGGAAATGGAAGATACTACTAAGCTAAATACATCGAAATTGGGTACTAAAGAGTATTGGGACAATTTCTACAATTTAGAAAGGAAGAATTTCGAAGAAAACTCGGAAGACACAGGAGAATGTTGGTTTGATGACAGCGATGCAGAACGCAAGATGGTTGCTTTCTTGACTGAGCATATAGGTGAATATAAAATTCAGAATGATGCCTCGATGCTTGATTTAGGTACAGGTAATGGACATCTTTTATTTGAACTGTATGAAAATGAATTTAACGGGCCAATGTTAGGGGTTGATTATTCAGAACAGAGTGTTGCTTTCGCCAGGGAAATCGCCAAGAGTAAAGATATTGAATCAACAATAAAATTTTCACAAGCTGATATTTTCGAAAATGGATGGAATCCAGGTAAATTTGATATTGTTCTCGATAAAGGAACACTGGATGCTATTGCGCTAAGCGGTATAAAATTAGAAGATGATAAGACAGTAGTTGATGTTTACGGAAGCATTGTTGAAAACTTACTGGAAAAGGATAGTATCTTCCTAATAACTTCCTGTAATTTTACGCAGGAAGAACTAATCAAGACTGTCGAAACAGATAAGCTGAAGTGTTGGGAAACAATTAAATATCCAGTTTTCCAATTTGGTGGCGTGAAAGGTAGCAGCATATGTAGCGTCGCATTTGTTAAACAATAACAAGATAATATTTACGTATTTAAGGTAAAATAATCAATCTTACTTGTGTTTTTTTTTTACATTTTTTTAATACTTAGATTTACTTAGGTATTGAATCTATCATTGCGTCATATAAACCAGTAGTAGTTTCTTCTTTCCCTGTTTTTAGAGCATATTGGACCGGTAAGTTTTTATCGTCAACGGCGATTATTCTAACAAACTTTTCACTTTGTAATGAACCTGGGAATCCTTTGTGGATAGTAAAGCCTTTGACAAGTGGCAAGTTAAGAATAACCTTCATGACAGTTCTTGTTCTCATTATAATACGGGCCTTGCCTGTTTTGTTGTCTTTGTTTACCTTGATGGTGCCCAAACCTCGTTCCTTCCAACCGCTTTTGATATCTGATAATTGGTACAACTTGGCATTAGCCTGAAAGATACAATCTTCAGATTCTTCACCCGATTTGACGTCTTGTTTGTGCAACTTAACAGTTGATTCCTCCTCCTCTTTCTTCTTTTCATCTTCTGTGTTTTCTTTCTTTGGCAATTTTTCTTTCGCTTCACTTTTGGAATCGTCAGCTGTGGTAGATTGCTCCTTGGAAGAAGTAGGTTCAGTTTCATCAGACTTCTTCAAGACCCCAAATCCGCTACCAAAGGACAACCCAGAACCAAATGAAAATGGTTTTGAATTTCCACCTTTTGGTGATTGATCCTTGCTTTCGGAAGAATGTGGTACCTTTGCTGCACCAAAGCCTGATCCAAACAAAGTTTTTGACCCGAAAACAAATTTTGGCTTAGTTGTTTCTCCTTCCTTTGGAGACGAGCCAGTCTTTTCTTTTTCTTCGACCTTTTCTTCTTGATCTTTTTTTACATCTTCTTTAGGTATACTACTATCTTCCTCTTTTTCCGTTTGCTTCTCATTATTTTCCTTACTATCTTCGTCAGTTTTCTTAGTCAGACTTTGATCTTCATCTATTTCAGTTGGTTGAGCTTCCTCTTTATCACTTACATCCGCTTTCTTCTCTTGATCTAGTTTGACCTTTTTAGTATTATTATTGATGGTATCAGCTTTAGAGTCGTCTCTCGATCTTTTCAAAGTTTCGTTCTCATTTTTGTCATTAAGTTTGTTTTCATTTGTCGTTTTTTCGTCAATTGAGCTCATTATGCTAAGTACGATTGCAATTTAGATTTTATGAATATTTTTCTTGGAAATTGCGATAATTGTAATATTTCTTCGATAAATTTACAGAAAGATAATAATATTTACTCTTCTATATTTTTGGATATTTTTTGTTGTTGATATTATTTTTTGTTCTTAAAGCAGCTTTACGTAGGTTATTTCACAAGATCTTTTTGCTTTAAATTAATTCTTCATAATCTTTTGACACTAAGCCCCGGGTAACGAGCCTTACAAACTGGGGTCGGGATGTCCGACAATATAGTATGGGATGGTATGGTATGCCATACAAATTCTATGTAGGTAAATTAATACCTCGCCATAGGGAATAACAACAATATAAGTATTCACCAGTAGGAATTCATATGTTCTTACTTACTCAAGGATAGCACATAAAGAAATATAAATTCTGAAAATAGGCTCTTGTGGCTCATCTATGTCGAGATATTTCAAAAATTACCAAATGTTTAATGTAGTTTACTTCTTATTGATAGGTCAGGGTCATCTCTTAATATGTTCAGGTATAAAATATAGGTTAATTTATGTCACTTATTTTATATATAATAAGCAAGTTTGGATAATAAGGTTAACACCTAACGGTTCTGAGATTGGTAACGCTCTTTGAAGTTGCCACGTTTGCATTAATAGTTCTTTGAAAGGTCCTCAAGATCGTCGACCAGTGAGGTAAGTGTAAGATGATTTTTGCTATATTTAATCAGGGTACATTTGGTATTCAGCTAATACTATCCCATCCTTAGGTTCCCAAATTTAGTTATGGTTTAAATCGACCTCACATATTTATTTATTTTTAGTCGTTAAGTTTTAATTTTTTATAAAAGTTTATTGGTTGCTAAAAATGATAATTATCTTAAATAGAAAGTAAACAGAAAGCTCATCAATATATCTAAAACAATAGCATTTTTGGGTTAAATGGTCATTAATTCATAAAAATATGTAAGTACAAGCTACATATATATACGGAGGGCAGTTATATAATACCACAAATAGCATCTAATGAAAGAAAAAAAGAATGAGTGAGGTTAGATCAAATCATTTGTTCATTAGATTCCGTGGTTGAATTATTAGTAACAGGTGCAGTTTTATAATCTACATCAACCATAGCACCGTCGTGATTACAAGTAACCTCGACCGTAACCTTAAATCTTTTGTCGTTCAATTCTGTCTCATCATCATAATTCCACACAATTTTTTCGAAAGTTTCCTGTTTTGATTTATTCTTAAATTTTAAATCAGGTTGATCCAACGCCATCTTGATATCTTTCAACAAATGTTTTTCCACATGTTGGTGTAAATGTCTAACGAACTTCTTGGAGTGAGAATTTGCCGTATCTTTAATCTTTTCAGGATCATCACGAGCATCATGTAACACAAATGGTGGGTAATATTTCAAGTGACAATGAACGTTATCGAATTCATTATCTTCGGTTTCGTTTTTGATGTACGTTTCAAAGTCGTTTAAATCTTCGAAAACTTTTAATTGTTCACCAGATTTGGTGGTGACCGTAGTCATTTTTGGTCCCTTATTCTTATTCTTTGGCATTTTTTCTGTACTAAAGTTGAGTGTTTTGTTAGAGGCTATTTAAAGGTGACGTTTGTAATATTTTTTTCAAAGTTCTGAAGGTAAAGCCACTATTCAAGAAGATTACCTTTCTTTATTGCGTTTTGTGTATACTACATTTATATTGAAGACAAAATGAATATAAGAAATGATCGAAAACGCAAGAAATAATGTAAAAACGTTCAGTCGTGAATATTGGAAACTATTCACTATTTATACCTCTAACGAGAGAGAGATCCAAATCGAAAACTTAAGATGAGGAAAAAAGTAATCTCCACTGGATTGTTGAGTCAGTTTCTTTACTCCACTTTGCTCGTTTTCCTGTTGTTTCTCCACTATCCCCCTAAATCCGAGGGAGATGTAAGGAATGACCCTCATAGTTAGTAAAGATGTTCCTCTAACCCAGTGCTCTCCCGACATTAACATTAGCAAGAGTTGATTCCTATCGGAAACAATAGCGCCATTGGTTGAGTTCCCTATTGTGTTCATATTCATGGGGGGGGGGGGGAAACGGCACACTATTCTCTGGGGTATTTCAGATTTCAGTAAGTGAAAGTAGGTGTGGCGTTGTTGCCGCATCACGGAACAGAGGAGATTTCCATTCGCCCTTATTTTACGCCCGCGCTACGTTGATCTACCCCGCATTCTTTTGTATAGAGATTATATGTCATACTTTTCAATGAGTTTCGTGAGAACCTAAATCCACCCAACCACTCCGCCCGTTGAAAGAGAAGGGATGATTCGGTACATCATGAGTATTTAATATGACACCTTGATTTTACGTATTACCAGATTCAGATAGTATAACATACTAACTAATCAAAGAACTACAATTAACAAACTGATTCTACCTTTGGGGTCTTCTATAATCTTTCTCAAATACTTAGCTATGTCTTTCTCTCTCATTACCAGGCCTTGTTGCTAGTTCCAATTTTTCTTTACCAGTGCTTACCTAAAATGATACACGTGTCTCTTATTTTATTTCATTCTAAATCCCATAAAAAGCATTTCCGTTTCACAGTAACTTATGAAGTCGAGAGTAATAATGAATTGAAATAAAGTCTGTTATTATAAACTTTTACCGCCGAGCAATAACCAGTCGTTATCGCAATTATTGCGCAAGACTAGAATGATAAGTTATAGAAATTGGATTAGTTCTTGCTCCACTAATGAATTTACAAGGAAGTTTTGCACTTACACTAACTGAATTCCAACGAATAGACGTTTGGTCCAGAGCTTATGCTCCAAGAAAAAGGTTAAGTAACAGTGTCACGTTAGAACATCATATAACATCATAGAACATCATGTGGTATTCGAGATATCTCACAACTTGAAGAAATAGATTATTGTAGGATTCAGATCAAGAAATATCAAAGGAAACCGAAAATCTTTTAAATATATATAAGGAAAGTTCTTGTCTGTTTAGCAAGAACTCTTGAACAATAATTAAGATATAGTTTTAGAATTGGAAATAAAAGAAAAAGGGGTATTTCCAAATTTAAAAATGTTGCATAAGGAACCGATATAATAGGCCTAAACAAGAACACTTAGGTTAGGAATACAATCCCGCAACGAATTAGATTAACCCTAACATCAAGATCTGTCAGCAAGATTAGTCATCAACATTGGTCATTGACATTGGTCATCCAGATTAAAAGATATTAGAGTCTCGATAAAGAAAGCAATTTAGAATGGTATAAAGGCCGAGCACAACTCTCCTCAAGCTAACTCAACCACCTACATCTACTATAACTATATTTAGGATTATATAAAAGGATCTAGGACATCAGATACCAAGTATAACAAATAACAAAACAATAAGTAGAATAACGATAATTGAATTAATCAGATACCTGCATGCTTAACAAGTCGTTTCCACTTCGAGTTACTGCAACTACGTTGAATTAGTGTCTCGCTTCTGAAACTTCATATTAGATCGAGGCCCCATACAAAAGAAAATAAATCTATGGCACTGTGGCCGAGTGGTTAAGGCGACAGACTTGAAATCTGTTGGGCTCTGCCCGCGCATGTTCAAATCCTGCCGGTGTCGTTATTTTTTATTTGCTATTTCGAATAGTACCTCTAAAATTAGATCGAGAGCTTAGAAAGTGTGATATAATAGGAATTATACCGTTCCTTAAAGCAACGCCTCTGTCGTCTATTCAGCCCACAACCCAAGCATCATTTCTTGTGTGTCGTTTCTTATTATCGGTCATAAAAATTTATCACAAAAAGAGCTTTCGTTCTTTTTTAATCTTCTGTCATTGTCATTCTGGAATCGATATTTATATGATTAATGAATCAAAAGCAGCACATATGCATTAAACAGTAGATACCCTGCCCCTCTATAACTACAGTATTGAAAAATCAAGTTTTATGAAACGTTGGTATTACGCAGACCTTGAGTTAAGTAAGATCCAAACACGAATTACAAAAATGGTTGAAAAAACACTTCAAAGAGTGGCCTTAATGAAGACAGATATCTGGCAGCCTTGAATGATCAATCTGGACAGAGGTTATCGCGAAAAGAAAATGGACGATTAGACTTTCAAGAGCAAAGTTACGGGAAGGATTGAATTGCGCAATATCCTGGAATCTGATGAATAAACAGCGAACCACAGTGTGGAATTGTGCAATACCTTGGCATGGATTGCTGTGTTGCCATTGTATATTTATCATATTCAAAAGATTTAAGGTCTTTCCTTTGACTCTGTAGCTTCCGAAAATGGGTTTACCTCCTCCATTATATAGGAAAGGTTACCGATATTCTTTGAGAAATACCTTTACTGAAATGAAGGTAGGGAAGGAACCGTCGAAAAAAACCGGCATTGTTTTTAGACGAGGAGCATTCTTTCCAAATGGGATATATAATAAAAGGCGGAAACTGAAATATTTTGGAGCCAAGATAATTATTTCAATCAAGAAGTAGAAATGAAAGGCATCCACCAGATAAGGGCAGCCTCAAGAAGAGTCTTACCTTCATATAAAAATGGATGTGTCAGCGTAATTTTTTCATGTACGTATCTTAGAGAGTTCCCTATAGTATATGCGGTGTTTAAGGACATGGATCGTAAGCTCATGTCATTTCTTCACTAAACTAACTGGGAAGTTCCTCTAGATGATAATCATGTGAAATACTTACTATAGTCAAACCTATGCCGGATAACAATGTTAGTTCATCATTAATGGTTTAGATTACCATAGTAATACCTGTTCTAACAGTTCTTCAGCTTTTTGCTCACTTTCAACATTTAATATTTTAGAAATGGGCAGTTTCTTAGCTAAATCCTTTATCGTGGACATGGTAGCATTAACCATGTTCTTAGTATCAATCGTAATGATTCTAGGAGTACTGGCGAAAGTATATCCAGTATATCGTGTCCTTCGAAGATAAAATTGGCGAAATCTTTATTATTCCTTCAAAAAAGAGATGAAGCAACATGCTTATATCTTAAGTTCCTGTGGTAGATAGAAGTTACATTATCGAAATCTCTTCTAAAACTAAGATGCTAACATCTTCCAAATATTTGCGAAACAATATTTGATATTAAAAAAGAACTTCAGATATCGATACCAATAGTAGCATACTTTTTACTTTCTGGGGTGTTTAATGGTTTTCAATAAAATTTCTTCGAGGTTTTATTGAGGTATACGGCCTGTTTGCCTTGATGGTGGTTTTTTTAAATTTGCTAAAACTTCACAGAAGAATGAATTTCTGAAGTTTAAATGTTCATATTTTATTTGTTAAATCCATAGTGGTGGGTAAAGATTTGTTAAAAATGGGAATACTAACTTTGTAATTAACAATCAAAGAAGGGTATGATAAATTAGATAACTTATAGGACCCTATCTCATTACATGAAGAGGACCTTCAGGTACTAGCCTCCAATACCCAATCAGCCGGAGCTCACATCTCGGCTAGGTTATTGTTCAGTTTGGAATGACTCCTTCTGTACCAACATCAGATTAGTTTTAGCGTTTGTCTTATTAAACCAAAAAACTTTGTAATATTACGCTAAATGTGCTATTTGTGTTTACTAGTAGTAAACAGGCTCTCCATACTCCTACTAACTACTTTCTAAGGATGGGAGTATCATTTAATATGATCTTCTCTCCTTTGTTTCTAGACATTCAGTCATCAACTCTTCTCAGACCCAGAATTAACACTCTCACATGAGGTGAGACCTACTCATGCAAATGCTAGGCAGTATAAATTGTATTATACTACTTATACGTGCTACTATTCCCGTCTACTCTCTACATAGATTATATTTATGGTCCAGGGACGCATAAAATTGTACGATATTATCAATAAATTTATGTAACATTAATAAATAACTGTTAATGTCGTTGAACAGTGACTGCCTGAATACTTTTATTTTTTGTGTTTTCTAGAATTATTCAGGACGCAGCCTTTAGGTTAGTAGATTTGTACCGTAACGCGTTATTTTGGTGGATGGCGGTTCGGCGGTTCGGCGGTGGCGGAATACATAGCTTTTATAACTTTATAGGATGGTCATTCGATAATAAATTATTAAGAGGAAGCCGTAAAAGTTAGCGTCATTGATACATTAGATTGCAGGGTAATCGTATGCATTACATACTTACCTACGAACTTTCTAAAATACTCCGGCTATAAATATTGGCCCATTCTTGTTTTCAGTAAGGTTTCCAAGTTTAATTTCACATGGTATTTAATAACCACTCAAACAGAATTCAGTTCCGACCACTATTTCCTACAGGTCTTAACTTAGGACAATTTGGAATGCCATGTATGACGTATAAGGAGGTAACCACTGCAACAGAAAAAACGTTATAAAATGTCTTGGTTAAACCTTAATTTAACGGAACCAGAGCAGAGAGAAACACACACTCGTACAGGGAAATAACAGAAGTTGTGTTGTTACGCGCCGAATTAGGAGGTAAGGGCATAAATAAAAGAATTAACGGTCAACACTAATTATAAAAAAATAAAATTTCCACCTAACTAAAATAATATAGGGCAAATGGCAACCTTAAAAAAACCCGAAAAGATTAAACTCGTGGGAAAAAATTTGGCAAATCAACAGTAAAGTTCAAGATAGTAATAGTATAGAGAATGTAAAAAAATAATAGAAGACTGAGAGTAAAATTAACCACCAAAATCTGTTTCAAGAAAGATATCATTGTGGAATATAAAATCTTTATCAGAAGTGGGCTTTCCATCGTCTCGTCTGCAAGATTATGACGGTTTCGCCCGTAATATCCTCCCGCAGTTGAAAAACTGCTCTCAGTATTAACAGAAGTTATATCGAGTGATAGAAATATCTTTATGATGATGGGCCATAGTTCCAGAATTTTTACGTTACTGTAGGTAATTCACTCCAGTCCACTGTATCTACACTGTGTCACAGTATATTTTACAATTTCGACCTAGCCTTAAAAATGTCATTTAAGGTAGGTGTAATAATAATAAATTCAAAATAAACAAACTCTGTAAATTTTATAGTATATTTTTTGGGGACCAATATGGAAGGGTTAACGAACTTTTGCCCGTTAAATGTGAAAAAACAGCTACGTCTATTTGTTGCCGATTTCGGCACGTAACAACGCTAGGCCTTGCTGTTTAGTGTGTCACACAAAAGAGGAACAGCCTAGGACCTCTTCTCACTAAATCATTGTTTGATCCCTTTCTTTTATTTCATTTTGGTTCCTACGGAGAAGTGAAAGTAATCAAGGAACTTTAATGGTGGTACGAAGGAGAAGATTCTCAGAGTCAACACCCCGTACCGAACTCAGAAAAAGAACAGGAGCTAGTGGCCTCGGGCACAGGCACAGGCGGTGGCAAGTCCTCGCCGAGCGGAAAGGGGAACTAACGAAGCCCCAGAAAGTAACAACAAGAAACAGAAGAGAAACAAAAACCAAACAGGAAACAGAAAGTCAGGGAAAGAGTCGCGGGATTTGATTCAGCAGGGTCATTCACGCCCTTTCTTCGAGCAAAAAAGGTTCAAGTGCTTGCAAAGATTTCCCGTACACAAGTTAAATATCTAAACTCAAAATTCTTCTTTTAGGTCTTCCCCAGGAAACCCTGTACCGTCTGTGCTTTTGTCAAGAATTACTACACATACTCATATCCTGCAGAGGATGTTTATCATCGATCATTCTGTTCAAGACAAGCTTCCATTTACTAGAAGGAAGGAAATTTCCCCATCTACGTGGTGCTTTTCGATTAATCTTGAAGATCTGACGAGATTTTATAAACCGCCTGGAACTTCCTCCGGCACTGTGTGGCAAGGAAAAAGACCTTAATTTCTGTCGATATACTGCCTCATCTTCTTCACATTTTGTGATGGAGAAAAATAATTTTCTATATATAGACATCTTTTGTAATTTATTTCAGCATGAAATACACGCCTTAAATCTTTGCCACCTTTTCTGCTGTCACATGAAACGCTGACATACGTTAATATTATTCAACACCAAAAGTCGCCCATAAGTGGCCCACGCCTAGATTCTGATCTTTACATTGCATAACTCCATTGTAGTATAATTTTACTAGTGGGACGATGACCAATAAAGGTGGTAACACAACTACTAAACAAATTAGAGAAATTCTGAATTTTAATGACGAGTTGAAATGGAAACAGTTTTCAAGTAGACGATTGGAACTCATCGATAAGTTCAATCTAAGCCATTTTAAGGCAAGTGAACAAGACTATAATATTAAACAGATTGCAACTATACTGAGGACAGAATTCGGATATCCAATAAAATATTCACAAGAGTTTGAAAAATTAGTGACAGCTGCTGTTCAATCAGTCAGAAGAAACAGGAAAAGATCAAGAAATAGATCCTCCTCTACTTCCTCGAACTCATCAGGAGAACCAAGTAGTAAATTTAGGAACCTCAGTAATAAAATCCTGGGTCCCAACATAGGAAGCCCAGCATTGCCTCCCGTTCAGACAGATTCGTACCAACCTATCCAGCCATCAAATGGACTATACATTTATCATGGACCCGTCCAAAATAATGCCCCGGTATTAGCACCAAATAGCAACTTTACCCAGACACCAAATCTCACCGGGAATAATAATACGCCATTTCAAACCTTCCCTGCAAATCATTACAATCAATCAATAAATCCTGTACAACAACCTGTCTTCAATAATGCTCAAACTACCTTCATCCATCAACCTGGTAAAATTGCTCCTTCATATATACAATCACCATTCCGACATCAGAATATGCCCCAGATTCATCTACCATCTACCAATAATGCAGCTATACGACATGATGATAGGGGAAAACCTATACGATCAGCTAGTATAGAGAATTTAACCAATAGCAATGGTAATAATAATACTTTATATCTTATCCTAACGGAAATAATTCATAATACAATTCCCTTAGCAGAACAGGCTAAAAGCTGTAACTATAATCCAATTAATATTATTCCCAATATATCTGAATTTCCCAATGCTAACGCCATTCCGGATCAAAAAACTACGAACCATGATTCAAATTCAATTCCATTTTTCTTGAGAGAAAAAATTCTGATTGATATTCAAAGATCAAGAACTTGCTTGAAAATATCCCAATCTTTGGCAACTAATGATAATAATATCAATTCTTCAAACTTTAATTTATTAACTTTGGGAGAATTGGCAATAAAAATTTCAACAACTTTTGTTATCGAAAGATTTTTCGAAGATTTGCCATTATCATCAACTGAATATATTACTTCAAAAATCGTATCATTAGAAAATTTAAAGGATATATCTAAAATGTTATTTGGTCCCGCAACAAGATATAACCTTAGTCAAATGGAAACGAAAATCTTGTATTTATTGTTAGGTGGTATAGTGAAAGATTTTGGCTTTGACCCCACTCTCTATCCATTGAGTGAAATAATTTATCATATCATAATGACTAGATATCCATTAGGATCAAATGTTAGTAAAAATACCTCTCCTAATTCTAGTAATGCGACCACTGCCACAACTACAGCTACTTCTAACACTTCGAACGCCGTTGTTCAAACTTTAAATGGATTTCCACCTATGAACGCAAATATGGCCTTGCAATATGTATTGATCCCACCAAATAATACTCAAACGCCTCCATCGATGAACCATCAACAATTTCAACATAGAAATGTTATTATGTCAAGTTTACCAATGAAACCTCAATTGGCAAATCAAGACGTTAATAAGAAAGTGATTCTTAAATTTAAAAACCAAGAACAAAATTTTGTTTTCCCATTATTATCTAACTCTCCTCCTACAATCATTGAAATATTAGAAAACTCCAAAAATCTATTCAAGATATCCAACCCAAACCAAACAATTGGAATCTTTTGTAATAACATATTCATCACAGATGATTACAAATTATCGCAACTATTTAATACATTCACACATGAACATCTTATCTTAGAACTTCGGGAGTTGAGGACTTTAAATCAAGACGTATCCCACCACAATTCTATTATTTCAAATGATAATATCAAGAAACAACCTACAATTTTGCCCACTAAAATTATGTCACCGCCATCAACGCAATTACCCAATATTCAAAGTCCAAGATCTTTGCAAGCGACAATACCAACTGTCCCATCAAATCATTTCACGACAAGAACAGATTCGTCAGAGCCTAGAAAGTCAACATCGTTACCACCAATTAAAGGTCAAAAAAATGAGGTCTCTAATATCACTAACAACCAGAATGTTTCAACTAAACTTCATGGTTTAAAGTTAATGGTGTCAACACCTGCAAAACCAATTGATGATAATGAAGATTTTTCACCAAAGACAAATCCAATTGCTTTACCATTACTTCAAACTATTAATACCTGTACACATGACGGCAATAACGTTGGTAATAATGAAGAAAAACAGGGAACGCCTTCCATTAATAGTGAGACCTCAAAAGATGCCAGCGAACAAAATCCGGCTGTTGCTTCTGTGAGCAAAGTTGAAACATGAAATAAAAGCAATGACAAACTAATAAGAATGCATCTTCAAGTAAAGCGATAGAAAAGGATTCTACCCCCCCTTTAAGCTCTACCTGATCTCAATCAACTTGGTTTCCAACCACTATCAAAAATCAAAAATTATACATCCCTATAGAATACCAAACTTCAACATGAAGAAACCGATAAAAGAAAGAATATAGGAGTATATTATTTTTTGTGTAAATTTATAGAAAGCATATAGACGTTTTCAATATTCATTAATAATTATCGACAATAATACATAATTTTTTTTTGAACGTCCTTGGCCTAGAATTTACATAACTTACAAAGAAAGTAGAATAAATAGTTATGTAGATTTTGAACTCCCTTCTCCATCCACCTCCTCATCCTCACCCTCATCTTCATCTTCATCTTCCCCTTTGTCTTCCACGTCGTTGGTTTTTTCCTCTTCCTCTTCTTCAAACGGTGGTAATTCTAACACTTTAAGTTTATAAGATAGAGAATATTCTTGATCTTGTAATAATTGTAAAGATAAATCACAAAATTCCTTATCATGGAATCCAACAATTGCTCCATAAGTAATCCCAGTAATTAAATATTCTGAATCTTTATCAACGTCATCGTTTTCCATAAATTTCAATTTAAATCTTTTATGAGTTTTCTCAAAGACACCCACATAAAATTCTCTTGTATTATTTAATGAATCATGAAAATGTGGATAGTAAGTTTTATCTATATTATCTACATTTTTTCCCGTATCGCGTACAACTCCAGGAATATTTAATTGTTGTTGTTGAAGCTGTTGTTGTTGTAGGAAATGTTTCTTATTTAACTCAAATAATTTGGGGCATTTTAATTTAATGAAATCTTTTAATATTTTCCATTTCAATCTACAAAATTTGAATAGGATAGATTTATTTTGTAATGTCAAAGTTTCTAAATTATCTAAATTGCCAATGGCTATATGCTCGTCAACTTTGATCATTGATTCTGGCTCTAGGAAAGGTGGGAAGTTTTCCAGTTTTATTTGAAACATTCCTCTATTTGTCATTTGTCTTCTAAATGCGTTTTCATTGAAAAGTTCTTTATAAGTACCCATGTTACTAGTATCGATACTATTATTATTTATTAAGTTTGATGACATCAATCTATTTAAAGGCCCAGAGCTGTTAGGTTGGTTAAGGGTTTGCGTTGGATATGTTGGTGCTAATTTCTTTGCTGGTGGTTTTTGGAAATATTGTCGTCTAGTAGTAGGTTCTTTAATATTTTGATATTGATGCTGATATTGGTATCGTATTTGAGGAATATTGGGCCTCCGAATTACAGGAATATTAGCAGTATCATTCCTTGGAATAAGAGGTTGCTGTTGTTGCTGTTGTTGCTGTTGTTGCTGCTGCTGCTGCTGTGGCTGTTGTTGTTGTTGGGGGTAAAGGCCTCTTGGGCCTGAGACTGGTGATGGTTGTGAATAGGCCGGTTGTGATGGAGGTGGTCCAGGTGCCATTGACCTAGAAAAGAAATTTGGCGACATCATTGGATAAATTGGATATGAAGTAGTTTGGCTTGAAGGAGGATTACTGGGCATCATACGTGGAACAATTGGAGGCGGAACAGTTGATCTTAATAAAGGCGCAGACGAAGGTATATTTGCAAAATAATCAACAACAGTTCCTTTATTTTCGTTGCTTTTATACTCCTCATTCTCTTCTTCACCATTGTGATTATTTAAAGCTTCGTTACTATTCTGGTGTGTCGTAAAAGGAACATCAGGTTTCAACATTGGAATCTGATATGCATAAAGATCGTAATAGTCCCACTGGTACGTATTCAACGTTCTAATCAAATTATTCAAAGTTATTTGATTTAAAGAATCCTTCAAAACAATTAGACAACTTTGGAAAGTAAAATATGGTGGGACAATTGAAGTCATTGGTGGTAAAAGTCTTACTAATTGAACATTGGAATGATGAATGATACCACCTATAAGATATTTGACCTGCTGCCAAGTTTTTCCTGGTGGAAGATTGTCAATTCTAAGTAAGAAAACATTTAATTGGTTTTGTCCTGCCCCATTTCCCTCACTTTCAAAGCTGGAAAGATTATGCGTCATTCGTGTGGACGGCTTTGAAGAAGATGATTCAACTTTTCGGTTTTGTTCCTTTTGAATTCCACTTAAAGTATCTTTTTCCACCTGAGAAGCTGTGTTTCTTTGTAAGGATAACTTATTGATCCCTACTTCAATATCAACCAATCTTTTAGAACTATCTTCGTTCATTTTGTAGAAAGAAAAAAACCTTTCTTCTCTATGCTATTTCTGACCACAATAAAACACTTATTTTGCAGTAACCTTAACAGTTTTAGATATGAGATTTATGTCTAAAATATTTCTCACAATAAAAAGGTGAAATATTTTTTGTTCCCTTCAAGAAAAGAGGATGTGTCCTTATAGTGACAACTATGAAAAGAACAAAAATGTGTAAACTTAAAAGTTCATTTAAGAAGATTATTTATTACCTTAAAATTAAACTTGGAAAGTCCGTGGTGAGGTTCCGGGTAACAGGCTTCTGTCATTTAATTAGGGGAAAACGTCACAAATTCCGAATTTCCGTATTATGTAAAGGTATTGGGGCGCACAAAATATACCAGGCCCACCTTGACCAATAAGTACGTTTGTAAGTACATATATATAACCACTGAGATATACCATTGATTAAAGTCATTAATGGGGCATTAGATTGTCATATATAAAGTATATATAGCTAAAACACCGCACCTACATAATATATATAGTCGTGGTTAGAGTTAGTTCAGATGGTACTAAGCTTACTACTCCTTAATGCTTAGAGTTAATCTGGGCTGTTAATTCTCCCTGTTTGATCAAAGACTCAGGAGCATCCATAACTGGTAACATAACTTCAATCATTCTAATTTTCGAGTTTTCATTGAATTTCTTGTCCCCAGTCATTTCGTTCCACGCACCTGTGGTAGAGACTCTATAATTTTCATAATCTTTGGCACCGAACGTTTCTAACAATTTCAAATGTTCCCAATGTTGAATTTCGTTATACGCAGCAGTTGGACCATGAATCAATTTCTCAATAGTATAACCCTTATTATTTAGAACAAACAAATATGGTTTCAAATTCCATCTAATCATGGTAGAAATCTCTTGGACTGTCAATTGCAATGAACCATCACCAGTGAAAAGAATAACTCTCCTCTTAGGATCCAACTCTTCAGCTGCCATTGTAGCACCGAGAGTACAACCGGTAGCAAATCCAATAGATCCCCATAACACTTGAGAAATACAAGTCACATTCTTTGGAAATGTAGTTTCATTAATACCAAACCCGGAAGTACCTGTCTCAACAATGACGATATCACCTTCTTTTAAAAACTTGGATAATTGATTCCACAACCATGCTTGTTTCAACGAAGTGGAAGGTCCTATTGGCGCATTGTCTGGTACTCTGGTTGGGACAGGTCTTGGCTTATAACTTTGAACATAATTTGGAATAATATAGTTCAATTTATCTAGAAGAAATTTCATTTGAACACCAGGGAAGGTAGCTTTCTTGATCCGAACGTAATCAGAGTGAAATTCAACAACGCTCTTCGTATCATATGAATAAGAGAACGAACCAGTATTGAAATCTGACAATAAGGCACCAATTGACAAGATTAAATCAGCAGATTCCACCGCCTCTTTGACCTCAGGTCTTGATAAAGTACCGACATAGACACCACCATACCTTGGATGTTGTTCATTAATAGCACCTTTGCCCATTGGAGTGACAAAGGTTGGGAATTGTGTCAATTCAATTAATTTGTTAGTCTCAGCTTTGACATCATGTCTTGAAGCGCATGCATCTACCACTATAATTGGATTTTTGGATTTTTTAACTAACTCTAGTACCATCCCTAAGGCTTCCTTTTCAGCTTCTGGTTCATTTTCATGCAAAGATAAATCGATTGGAGTGTTTAATAAGTTGGCAGGAACTTTCAAATCAAAGAAATTAGCTGGAATACCTAAATAAACTGGCCTTTGGGCAATATAAGTAGTCCTGATACATCTATCAATTTCGGCGGGAGCAGCAGTAATATCGGTAAGCATAGCAGTAGTCTCAGAAATATTGGAAGACATTCTATGGAAGACAGTAAAGTCACCATTACCAAGAGTATGGTGTAATAGCAAACCCTTGGCTTGAGAAGTGGTTGATGGAGTGCCAACAACGTGTAGGACACCAACATGTTCAGCATAAGAACCGGCAATACCATTCAATGCTGATAATTCACCGACACCAAAGGTTGTTATCAAACATGACATACCTTTAATACGAGCATATCCATCGGCAGCATAAGCGGCATTCAATTCGTTTGCATTACCTGCCCATCTCATGCCTGCGACTTCATAGACTTTATCTAATAGTGTTAAATTGAAATCACCTGGTAGACCAAAAATGGTATCGACGCTAACTTGGTGTAATCTTTCGAATAGGTAACGACCTAAAGTAATTTCAGACATTTCGATTTTTTGTTTTGTTTTTTATTTGAGTTTTTTTTGATTGTATTTGTTTTTGTATGGTTCTTTTTCTTATGAAAAGCATGAGAAATAGAATGTTAATTAAGTAAAGTCAATTGCTAATCAATTGTGTCTCTTTATATATGTCATATTTTCAATAGTTGCACTTTCCATAATCATTCATTTCATAAGATCACTATTACCACTTCACAATATGCAACTCTTTCACCTTTTACAGGAATTACTTATTATAGGGAATTGACGTATTAAATTATGCATTCTGTCTTTCGGTGATTAATTGCATTCAAGGAGAAAACATATTTGTGTGGACTACTTTGTTCGCAGAATCTAGGTTCTTCATATTATCATAACCTTAGAGATAGTGAACGTCGAAACATGCATTCATTGTTGATGATAGTCGTCAAAACCATATACGTATTCTACGTATCGAAGTAACTTCCGTCTTTTGGAGCTATTATAGGTTTTTTTTGGGATATTCGAAAATATGTGATAGTCAACGAGGGCGAAAGTGATCCGCCCGGAGTTTCTTACCCGAGTGAGTGAGGGAGACAGGGTGCATAGAACTTTTGAATAATTTATGCGTTTTTGAGGCCTCGAGGAATGAATAGGTCGACGAATGCAAACATACCATCGATATACCACACTAATAATGTCAAATCTTGCATTCCAATATTACAGAATTATGAATTTTACAAGGAAGGGATGGAAAACTTTCACACATTCCAGTATACTATTTCAAGCACTTAGCGTTACGTTCATTAAGGATATAACTAATACATAATCTAAGTATGTAGGGTTTTTCTCTTGAAAAATAGAAGTTCATGAAAAATAAGACATTTATTTTCTTGCTTTATTGTTTGCAGCAAAACAGCTTTCTGGTTAAAAATGTTCAGCTAAAACAGTCGCAGATGGAAGCACTTACGGGAGGTATATTAAAAAGTATACAATAAGTAACGGGCTGTTCAATGATCCTGTTGTCTACTATGAAACCTTTAACAAAAGAGCAAAGCGCGCAAGTAGTTGAACGTCATAGTAACTCTTCGATACTAAAAAGAATCATTTCCAACATATAATCTTCATTAATATATAAGTTTTCGTTTCTGTTTTTCTACATTAAAGTTGAGATAATACAAATACTTTACAAAGTTTCTTTTTCCATTCTGAAAAACACCTGGAAGAAATAAAGGGGAAGGAGGAAATCGTATGCAGTAAATAAAAAAAGAAGGTCATAAAGGGTTCACAATCAGCCATTATCTCCTTCTATTATTTCTACCACCTCTGTTTTTGTTTTTGTTTCCTTCACCTTTTTGAACACTTTTGCTTTTACTCTTACCCCTACCTTTCATATTCTTACTGTTGTTATTATTATTGTTTTTCTTCTTGGTAGCTAATCCCAACTCTTCAGCTAATGCAGTGTTCATATCCAACCCGAATTTTTCAATACGAGCAATCATTTTCTCAAATGAATCTATTTCATTTTGATCACTACCGAATTTCTTGGCACGATGTAACTTCTTATTCAACAAATCAAGAGCCATTTTCTTTATTTCTTCTTGGGTCAACGCAGGTTTTGTTCCTTCCTTTTTTGATGCTTCCTCAACCCCTACCGTAGTGGTACTTGTAGTAGTTGTAGTAGTGACGGCAGCAGCGACGGCGGTGGCCTCAGTTCCTATAACTGTATTCTCACTTGTAGGTAGTTCTGTTGATGATACAAGTACTTCTTTAGCTTGTTTAGTTTCCGTGGTATCTGCAGCCACAACTGTAGTAGTGTTAGTAGTATGGGTTGCATCTGTGGAGGCTAGTTCAGCTGCTTCAACAGTTGTTGCTGAGGGGTCAATTTCCGTGCTGGTCGTGGTAGTGACTGGCAGATCATCAATAGGGGTATTTTTAGTTGCAGATTCTTTAGCTTCCTCTGTTGTCACGGGTGTTGTTGCGGTTGCCTCATTATTGCTGTTTTCAGAATCATATTTGGTTATCCTATCAACCAAGTCTTTCTTTAATCCTTCGACGGACAACCCTTTTTCAGTCAATAGAGTCTTTAATTGCGGCACTGTTAATCTCGTGTAATCGGTCATTATGTCTTTATATTGTAGTGTTAATCTTGATGTAACTTTTTAGAGGTTACTTTTTATCAGTTGTGGTGAGAAGAAATATGAATTAGCAAAGTGTGACTGAAAAATGAGACTCTTTTTATCTACTGCTTTCTGTGCTTCTTTTCTGGGGGAAACGGCTGCGGTTTGAATTCAATTGTCGGCTAGTACTTTTATAGGTGAAGAAGTTTAATTGGCAATCATAATATATACAAGAGGAGAGGTTTGCTCCTAAAAACGATTATGGTTTACTCAAGATCCCAAAACAAGTTTAACTTTAACGTTACGGTTTGCTGGCCAAGTTGACAAATTATCGAACTGACGCGAACAATCAATATGTTGGGTAACAATGTCACGTCAACAACAAACGCTATCCAGAACTGAGCACGTGACTGTATCCGGGTAATATGTTTCTATTAGTCACAAAAATTTTATAGGGAAAAGGGAAAAAGGTAAAAAATGGAGAAAAGAACTGTCACAAAAAAGTGTGACACAATTCATGGGAAGTCTACCCAAAAGTTGTTTATTAGTCAACATGCATGTAACTTCAAAGTTGGACAGGCGAATCTTTGGGTGGTAATAGCCAAGTGATTTCCTCACTCATTATGGACTGTAAGGGTTATATAAAAGAAATAACTGCTTACCCTTTGTGTTGTTACTTACTTTCCAGGATGGTTAGAAGTAAGGTTCTGTCGTGTTCGTGTTGTGTCAAGCATCCTTATACTCCCCTAATACGTAATATTCTTGTATCTATATATAACACGACAAAGCAATCATTTCTTACCGACTTGTAGTTCTTATTAATTTTCAATTGTTTTCAAGTTATGTCATTGATTCTGAGACATATCATTAAGAAATAGAGATACTCCAAAATCTCAACACTATTAAAGAATGTCTAAAGAACCAATCTCATTAAGAGTAAACGCTGCATTATTTGACGTAGACGGTACAATTATCATATCACAGCCAGCATTAGCTGCCTTCTGGAAAGATTTCGCAGAAGACAAACCTTATTTCAACGCAGAACATGTCATCCACGTATCTCACGGTTGGAGAACTTTCGATGCCATTGCCAAATTCGCTCCAGATTTCGCCGATAGGGACTATGTAACTAAATTAGAGGGTGAAATTCCAATTAAATTTGGGGAACATTCTATTCAAGTTCCAGGGGCAGTTGACTTATGTAATGATTTGAATAAATTGCCCAAAGAGAAATGGGCCGTTGCTACTTCAGGTACGTTTGAAATGGCTTCCAAATGGTTTGAATTGTTGGGCATTAAAAGACCTACTTATTTCATTACTGCTAATGATGTCAAGAAGGGGAAACCAAACCCTGATCCTTATTTAATGGGGAGGAATGGGTTAGGTTATCCCATTAATGAGAAGGATCCATCAAGATCAAAAGTTATTGTTTTTGAAGATGCTCCTGCAGGTATCGCGGCTGGGAAGGCTGCTGGTTGTAAGATAGTTGGTGTTGCAACTACTTTTTCTTTGGATTATTTGCAAGAAAGAGGATGTGATATAATTGTTAAAAACCATGAATCAATAGAATTGGGAGTATATGATGAGGAGAAAGATGAAATAGAATTTATCTTCCATGATTACTTGTTCGCGAAGGATGATTTATTAGAGTGGTGAGTTGAATAGTTGCATTCATT
>NC_016479.1:567960-573479 GCF_000227115.2 Naumovozyma dairenensis CBS 421
ATTTTTTTTTCTTTTCTTTCTTCTTTATTGTTCTTATTAATATTTTTCTACGTACACTCTGTATTAATCTATCACTAATTTTATAGCTTGATTTAGATTAGGCATTATTATAATTTTTCATTTTCAATGAAGGAGCAAATTTCTTCAATAGTCACTCTGCAGATGAATAATGAATGAAGTACCTTTGTCTCTATTTAATTACAAAAAGATATTTTTTTTTTAAAAAGTGTCGTATCATAGAGTAAAAACTTGGCGATGACATGAGATGAGATGAAATGAAGGAATATTTTTTATATTATAATAAACGTCTAATTACTATTTTTTAGAACCCTTTTTTTCAGCCTTCTTGGCAGCTTCAGTTTGTTCCTTAACAACCTTCTTAACAATCTTTTGTTCTTCAATCAAGAAAGCTCTAACGATTCTTTCCTTGACACAGTTAGAACATCTAGAACCACCGTAAACTCTGGAAACAGTCTTGTGAGTCTTGGAAACAGTAGCGTATTGTCTTGGTCTCAAAGCAGCAACACCTGGTAAAGCAATACCACAGTCACCACATTTTGGTCTGGAAGCTTGTTTCTTAACATGTTGAGCACGTAAGATACCACCTGGGGTCTTGACAACCTTAATCTTATTGGATTTGGTGTTATCTAAAGTAATAATAAGCATAATAATTTTATGACAAAACAATTAAATATTAAATGATTGTTAGTATAATGTATTCATATATTTTTCTGGCTGGAGACATTTTCTGATTGTATTGTTGTCTTTATTATTCTTTATGAAGAAGAGTTTCAATTCATTGTTCCAGGAATCATTGTTTTGGGTTACGGGAACAAAAGTAACAAATTGGGATATATTCTAAACCTTGATCGATACAAATCAAGTTAAACGTCACATGAAGTAGATAAGCATATACTTTGTTATTCCATTTTGCCAGGTATTCTGTGGTTTCGTATATTTTCAAATATAAACATCATTTTCCAGTTGCTGCTGCAAAAATATCATAACATTGAAGAATACTATTCCATTATTCAGGATAATATATCATCAACGGGTTTCTCGTAAGTCTATCTTAAAATTTTCATTTCGGGTTTCAGCTATATCTTTTTCGTTCATTTTATCCAATACAATCATTACCATCGCTGTACCTCTATATTTTTCATTTTCTATAACATACATGGATTTCTTCTTCTGAAGGTAACACGTTGAGCCATCTTTGATTGATTCCTTTATGTCTTTGCAAGTTCCCTTTAAAATCTAAGAAAAACCCACTATGTAATAAGGGCTTCCATTAAAAAAAGTAAATATAGTGAATTAACCTCAAACAATAATAATAGTTAAAATCCATCAAAGTACATAACGCCTACAGTTACTAGGCGAGCAGGGAAGGTCCGTAGTGGGCTACTAACAAATTCGATGCGAATATGGAGAACTGGGTAATCTACGACAATATGGGCTCCATTGAATTTGCCGCCATCTGAACTTCCGCTTCTGAACCGTCCCCAAAGGAAGAAGGTTTGCTTCCAGTTCGTGGAAGGCCCGACCTAAGGATGTGGTCTTTGGGCAGAGTAGCTAGACGGAAAATACCACCAATTTTCTCCCCTTGAACGCCAGGTCTCTTGCAAACGCCATACCGGAAAAAAACAACTTGAGGTCTAAACGGTTTCTTCTCCAGAACCAAAAAAAGTAAGATTTAAACAATTTTTTTTCTAAAAACACCCATAAACCCCTAATCGAAACTATTAGAAAAACTGTGAACATAAACATCCTAACCTTCCACCTTTTATCTTCAAGCAGTCATGCATTTTCTTTCAATTCAAATGGAACAATACTTACACACATAGACTACTTAAATACTAAACTATTTAATGTTATCAGGACTAATATCCCCAATAGTTCAAATTAATTGGAGGTTTATTTTCAGTAATTAGATAAATGGAAAAATAATGCTTTTTCCTATATAATTTTATAGATATATATGTTAAATTCTAGCAGGGTAGATTATGAAGATGAAGAAAAGTGTTCTTTAGTTACCTTCACATTTATTTTTCAACAGCAATGACTTCAACTTCCAAATCAACATTCAATGGTAAAGCCTTAACAGCGACACAAGATCTTGCAGGCTTGTGGGTGTTAAAATACTTGGCATATACACCATTGAATTCCTTAAAGTTATTAATATCAGCTAGGAACACATTAACTTTAACAATCTTATCTAATGAAGAATTACTTGCTTCCAAGATATTTCTAACATTTTGGAAAACTTGTTCAGCCTTATCAGAAATGGAACCTTCAACAGGTTTATTTTCTGGAGTGTATGGAATTTGACCGGAAACGTAAACGAAATTGTTTGCTTTCATTGCTTGAGAATATGAGGCAGCAGCTGGTGGAGCCAATTTGGTGGTGACTGGAGTCAATGTAGTCATGGTTCTAGTAGCCAATTTGGCGGATCTCAAAATGTTATTTCTCAAGAACATGGTCGGCGGTCTTCTATAATATCTTCTGATATGATGATTACAATAATCAATTGAAGTCGTTATCAAGAGGTAAGGTATTTCTGGACTTATCTGTATCTCGTCGCCTCTGTCAACCTTTGTCTTTATACAAGATTATTATATGCTAAAATATACAGAGTTTAATTGATCGAGTGGAGTTTAAACTCCGGAGGCCGATAACGTTGAGAGAGAGCGTGTGTGACAAAACACGATATGGGGACGAACTAGCTTATTTATGTAGTCTAAGGCAAAGAAGTAGGCAACCGTGCGCTGGGATGGGAAAGAAGGATCTGATCTGCTCTAAAATAATGTTTAAACATGTACCATCTAGACAACGAAGTAGTCATCCGGTGATTGATCCTATAGGAACGAGAGAAGGAACCGAAACGAATGAAGAAGAAATTCAACGTGATGGACTGATTAGTTCAGGTAGGCTCCGTACGTACATATCATAGTTATAGGTGACAGTTTGTAATTATATTATATTAAATTATCGTCTTGTGGCTCAAGTAGACATCGGTAATCGAAGTCGTAAAGGGTAGTTCCAAGCGCTTTGTTTGTATATTTATATGTCTATTCTTGACTTATTTAATCGTAGATTTTGCCGAGAGACTACCGAATGTACGTTTGTGTGTATGTAATCGGTGGTGCGGTTTTCTATTATATTAAATTATAAAGACGCAGCAACAACAACAACAACTGAAACAGTGTTTTGTAGACGCCTATAAGGGAGTTTCCCGGACCTGCGAAAGTAGATAGATAGGTAGATAGATAAATAGAGTATTGCAGCACATACCTACTTACAGCTGTACTTGTGTATAAACAACACGCAACGAACAAATAAGGTGATTAACATAGGATTACTCCAAACTAAGAAGCCATACAGGGCATTTAATACCTATCAGAAAAACAGCTATCCTAGACTGGTAGAAAATAGATTTTTGAAACCCTTCAACCTCTGTAACGCAAAAAGAAGAAACCTGCATCCTTACCTCAACTAAGTCGACAGTTCTTTCTCTATCATTTACCAAATAAAAAAGGGGTTATATATATTTCTATCTATTTGATATATAATGAATCATTCGGGATCTGATTCATCAATGGCTACAACGACCGTGACATCGACAAGAAATAGTGTTACTCCAATAAATATTCCTATTCCACCAAAACAAAAGGAACAAAATGATGTTCCAAATAATACTAACAGCCAGATAGGGAATAATAATTATGAAAATCACACCAATCAACCATTGTCATACTCAAGTTCACATAATATAGGTACAAACATTACCACTGATAAAACTCTAAGTAGTTACCAATCCTCATTCTCACCGTCACGAGTGCATGAATATGGAACCAATAACAATAGTGTCATAGAAGACTCAAGTAATTCATTCATCACTGGAACGAGTATCAGAAATAATACAATATCTTCATCCTTTACAGATAATTCATACACTGCTTCCGATACTTCGCCCAAATTACCGAATGGGTCTTATACAAGCAATCATACATTCGGTTCACCATCTAACGCTTTCAATAATATTCGACCTTCTCATAACAATAATATTACTAATAATATCGACAGTATAGACAGTAACAATACTAGTACTACTACGCATAATAACATCAACAAAAATTTATCTTCGAAAATACCAAATGCTAATACTCCTTATAACGGCAATCACATAAATGGATCAAGTTTGAATCGAGAACAATATATTGATGCCGTAAAGGCGAAGAATAATATAGCAACTGCAGATAATAATACAGATATCAAAGAAAGAACACCTCAAGCACCTACATTAGATCAAGATCAAGTAGTTACTGACAAAGCTAACCATAGAAATAACAAGAATAGCAAAATATTGGAAAAAAGTCAATCGAATGATAAGACAAATAATGATAGTACGATAAATGAAGTAAATAGTTATCATATGCCTGATTCATTCAATATAGCAGAATTTTCCACAGATAATTTACTGGAAATGTTGACTGCCTTATTAGATAAAATTGTAAAATCAAATGACAAATTAAATACGTCACAATCACCTACGTCACCTCCACCGCTTAATTCAAATTCTGAAAACAATAATAAAAACGCATATTATAATTCAATATTAGCATTCAAAGGGAAACATGTACCACAAATAACATTACATCAATATTTCCAAAGAATTCAAAAATACTGTCCCACAACCAACGATGTATTTTTATCATTATTAGTTTATTTTGATAGAATATCCAAACGTTGTAACAGTACTCCAACAACTAACTCAATAAATGATAATAATTCACAAATGTTCGTTATGGATTCATATAATATTCATCGATTAATAATTGCAGGAATCACGGTATGCACGAAATTCTTCAGTGATTTCTTTTATAGTAATTCAAGATATGCAAGAGTCGGTGGGATATCATTACAAGAATTAAATCATTTAGAATTACAATTTTTGATCTTGTGCGATTTCGAATTGATGATCCCTATTGAAGAATTACAAAGATATGCTGATCTATTATGTCGGTTCTGGAACAGTCATCATCCGGCTTCTATTCCACCACCATTATATACACATAGTTGAACGAACAAGTGCTATGAAACAAATAATAATAAAAAACGCTCCATCGATGGGACGTGTAAAAACTTCGTGGGACAAGAAACATTTTGTATGTAATAATTAATGTAAAAGTAATTCAGGGGGAAAAAACATATAGGGTGGGAGAAAGTTGAAACATAGGAACCCCATCATCATCATCACGATTAGAGGTTCGTTGGTAGTTTTCTCACCGTTGTATACCAACAATAAAAAGGATACAGGATACGAGAATAATAGTTCACAAAAATATTAAATATCTTCGTATAGCTACAGCGAATCTTTTCCACTAGTCACCATAATAAGTAGTATGTATGTAACTAAAAAAACAATAATAAATAACATTAAGAAAAAAATAATAAAGAAAACGTAGTGCTCTGATTTTCCGCCCTCTATATTATATTATTTATACCCAAATATTGTAAGC
>NC_016479.1:573499-613724 GCF_000227115.2 Naumovozyma dairenensis CBS 421
GAACTAAATTCCTTTGATAAATCATCAAAACAAAACGAGCATGACGTGAAAACGTACCCAACATTTGATGAATATGAATCCACACAAGAGGAACCAGAAGCATACGTGGAAGAAACAAGATTATCATTCTTTAACCGATTTTTCGCCTCTTTGAACGCTGAAACTAAAGGTGTAGAACCCATCACAGATGAAGAAAAAACTGATGATTCCATTACGAATGCAGCGTCCATGTGGTTCTCTGCAAATATGGTTATTGCATCTTATACCTTAGGTGGTCTAGGACCCATCGTATATAATCTTAATTTTGGAACATCAGTACTAGTTATTATATTCTTCAATATTTTGGGGTTACTATCAGTAGCATTTTTTTCTGTGTTTGGGGCAGAGTTTGGATTAAGACAAATGATTTTATCAAGATTCCTTCTGGGGAATGTTACCGCGAGGATATTTGCCCTTATTAATATCATTGCATGTGTTGGTTGGGGGATCGTCAATACGGTGGCATCAGCTCAATTATTGAACATGGTTAATCAAGGGAATAGCTGTCCCCTTTGGGCAGGTTGTTTGGTTATCGTTGGATGTACCGTTTTAGTGACATTTTTCGGTTATAATATTATTCATGCTTATGAAAAATGGTCATGGATCCCTAATTTTGCTGTGTTTTTAGTTATTATTGCTCGTTTGAAAATGTCTGGTAATTTTTCTGGTGGTGAATGGACATCTGGCCCAACAACTGCTGGGGGTGTTCTTTCATTCGGATCTGCTGTGTTTGGGTTTGCTACTGGGTGGACAACATATGCTGCAGATTATACTGTCTATATGCCAAGACGTACAAATAAGTATAAGATCTTCTTTTCCCTGGTGGCAGGTTTATCATTCCCATTATTTTTCACTATGATCCTTGGTGCTGCCTCAGCTAGAGCGGCTGTTAACACTCCTGAATGGATGGCATACTACGATAAAAATGGGTTGGGTGGGGTTACTTACGCTATCCTGGTTCCAAACTCATTACATGGATTTGGTGAATTTTGTTGTGTGTTACTAGCGATGTCTACAGTGGCAAATAACATTCCTAACATGTATACCATTGCATTGTCTGTGCAAGCGCTTTATCATCCATTTTCGAAAGTACCAAGAGTTGTTTGGACCATGTTAGGTAATGCTGCAACAGTAGGTATTGCTATTCCAGCCTGTTATTACTTTGATGAATTCATGCAATATTTTATGGACTCCATTGGTTATTATTTAGCCATATACATTGCAATTTCGTGCTCTGAGCATTTTATATATAGAAAGGGATTCAAGGGTTATAATATCGAGGATTGGAATAATTCAAAAAAACTACCAATTGGTATTGCTGGTACCTCTGCATTGATTGTTGGTGCCTTTGGAGTCGCCCTTGGTATGTGTCAAGTTTACTGGGAGGGTGAAATTGGACGTTTGATTGGGGATAACGGTGGTGACATTGGTTTTGAATTAGGTGCAAGTTGGGCTTTCATAACTTATAACATCTTGAGACCCCTAGAGTTGAAGTATATGGGACGTTGAATAAATAGGATATATATCTTAGTACGTATTCCCATTATTTCTCACATGAAAAGAAAGGGATAGCAGCGAGAACAAGGTGCATTATCTACGTTTATGTATTATTTTTTGTACATTAGAATCATTTCCAATAAATTATTCTCTAAACTTAGATTAGTGCTTCAGTGATATCTTTATCTAAACAGGCTAATCTCTACACTATTACAATAGTCCAGACACTAAACGTTAGTTTTTGCAGTCTAGTTTATGCTACAAAAAGTCTGTCAAATTAACTATGTGTAGCGGAGTGATGACATTTAGCTTCACACTTTGAAAAGTTTGGACTTTGAAAACTTGTGAACTTCTTTTATACTTTTATGTTATAACGCTGTTCGTTACATTAACTACCGTACCCAGAAGCCCTACATAAATGCCAATCCAATGGAAATTGATCCACTTTTGCAATTGGTAACATATCTTTACAGGATATCTTTTTTCATAGGGTTCCTTTCAGTTATAGTTGCTAAATTGTACCTCCCGGACTTTCTTGAATACGGTAAGACATTAAAAGATCATGATGAACCGCAAAACAAAACTATCCTGCAAAAAATTATTCATTTCACGGTTCCAAAGGCATATTTCTCCCATTTCTATTACTTGTCGTCTGTATTGTCATTGGTAACTTTTTGTTATTATCCATCATACCCGATTGTTTGGATGCTACTTTTCCATTCATTAAGAAGATTATACGAAACATTATATACAAGTAAATATTCGGCAAAATCAAGAATGAATTGGTCTCATTATGTTGTAGGGATCTGGTTCTATTCTACTCTGCACATAATACTGGGTATCAAACTGCATTATCAGGAGATACCAAGATATCCAAGGGATACATTTACGTTTCTAATCTTCTTTCTAGCATCCTGGGATCAATATAAGAATCATGAAGTACTAGCTAATTTGGTCAAATATTCGTTACCAAAGGAAAGGTTATTCAAACTGGTAAGTTGTCCTCATTACCTGGATGAACTTATAATATATGGGTCATTCATTGCATTCAACAATGAATTTTGCTGGCTATTCGTTTGGGTTTTTGTGAGTTTAGGAATTTCTGCCTTAGAGACGAAAGCGTTTTACCAACTTAAATTTAAAGACGAAGTAGTCCCGAAATATGCCATGGTCCCATTTATACTATGAACTTTATTTTAAATAATATTTTCTATATTTTTTATCTTATTATTGACCCATAATTCTATTCTATAATCATCCAAATTGTAGCCATACGTATTCCATCGGGCGTGTGTCGCTTAGTTACGACGAGGCGCCGATCCACTTTATAACAACAAATTTAAACTAGTATACAAATACCATCACATAGATTATTACAATGTACATTTACAATAAACAGATCATCAAAGACTCTAGAACCAAAGTGGCACTAGCATAGAATATTCTTCTAGTAGGGTTTTTCTAATTGACAGGCATTTGCCACACAAACGTTTTAGAGAAAGTAGGAGGTACACCAACAGAGTTTCTGAAGTGCTCTTATTGTTGTTATTTTTGTTTTAACGAAGAAAAAGGAAAGGGAAAAGTGAAAGTTATTAAGACAATATTGCATATAATATAACCGATGCCATTCTCTCCACCGTTAGGGGATAGTCGACAAAATAGTAACGCAAGACCTAGAAATAGTATTGATTCATTTGAGATACAATTCGACGATTCTTTCGATCAAGCATTAGATAATATAGAAATAGAAACACCACATCATAAATCTGGTAATTCAAACAATTTAAACAGACAACAACAATCTGACCCCCAAAGAGAAGAATTTGAAATGAGAACTTTAAATTCTGCTGATCCAGAATTTGTTGATCCAAACAAGAAATCAATAGACACAGATAGACGACCTTTGATTGACGATCATTCTCTTGGATCCAATGGAGGTAGTCCATATAAATATAGGAACGTCTCAGAAGTGGCATTAAATCCATCATCAAGTAATATTTGGGATAGGACCATTTCCAATATAAAGATGGCAGGTTCTCGTAATTGGAAGAAATTCCGTTCCATAGGAAGTGGCATCGAATTGACAGATCAACATATGGAAAGAGAAATTCATCCAGATACAACTCCAATATATGACAGGAACAGATATCCAAGTAATGAAATTTCCAATGCAAAATATAATGCCATAACTTTTGTTCCAACGATATTATATGAGCAGTTTAAATTCTTTTTCAATTTGTACTTTTTAATCGTTGCATTATCACAAGCAGTTCCTGCTTTGAGAATTGGTTATCTATCCTCATACGTTGTGCCATTAGCATTTGTCCTAACTGTGAATATGATGAAGGAAGCTATGGATGATATACAAAGAAGAAGACGTGATAAGGAATCAAATAATGAATTATATGAAGCATTAAGTCAACCAAAGTTAGTAGCAAGTAAAGATTTGAAAGTAGGGGATTTGATTAAGATACATAAGGGATCTCGTGTTCCAGCAGATTTGGTTTTATTACAATCAAGCGAACCATCAGGCGAATCCTTCATCAAGACAGATCAACTTGACGGTGAAACAGATTGGAAATTAAGAATTGCATGTCCCTTGACTCAAAATATACCTGAAAGTGATTTGGTTAACAAGATTACTGTTACGGCATCTGCTCCTCTAAAGAACATCCATGAGTTTTTAGGAAGGATTACATACAAGGGATCTACGTCACATGCATTAAGTGTTGACAATACTCTCTGGGCAAATACTGTCCTTGCATCAAGTGGGTTCTGTATAGCATGTGTTATATTTACAGGAAGAGATACAAGACAGTCATTAAACACCACAAAACCTAAAGTGAAAACAGGGCTGTTGGAATTGGAGATTAATAATATCTCAAAAATCTTATGTGCTTGCGTTTTTGCATTATCTATTATTTTAGTTGTCTTGGCAGGTTTCCACAATTCAGATTGGTACGTAGATATCATGAGATATTTAATTTTATTTTCTACTATCATTCCCGTATCATTAAGAGTCAACTTAGATTTGGCCAAATCAGTGTATGCTCATCAAATTCAGAATGATGATACTATTCCGGAAACGATTGTTAGAACAAGTACCATCCCAGAAGATTTGGGTCGTATTGAATATCTTTTAAGTGATAAGACTGGTACTTTAACTCAAAATGATATGGAATTGAAAAAAATCCATCTAGGTACGGTATCCTACACATCGGAAACACTAGATATAGTTTCAGATTATGTCCATTCACTTGTCGACACAAATAAAGATGATTCGAAAAGGACAGCTTCAGGAATGCTCTCCACATCAAGAAAAGATATTAGTTCCCGTGTATGTGATATGATTCTAACATTAGCAATTTGCCATAACGTTACGCCAACTTTTGATGATGATGAATTAACATATCAAGCTGCATCACCGGATGAAATTGCTATTGTTAAATTCACTGAATCTGTTGGTTTATCATTATTTAAGAGAGATAGACATTCTATAACATTGTTACATGGACAATCTGGTACCACTTTAAATTATGATATTTTACAAGTTTTCCCCTTTAATTCTGACTCTAAAAGAATGGGTGTTATTGTTCATGATAATCAAAAAGACGAATATTGGTTTATGCAAAAGGGAGCTGACACAGTAATGACTAAGATTGTGGAAAATAATGATTGGTTAGAAGAAGAAACTGGTAATATGGCACGAGAAGGATTACGTACTTTAGTTATAGGTCGCAAAAAATTATCGAAAAATGCATATGAACAATTTAAAAAAGAATATGATGATGCTTCGTTATCTATGGTTAACCGTGATATACAAATGAATCAAGTTATATCAAAATACTTGGAATATGATTTAGAATTATTAGGGCTAACGGGTGTGGAGGACAAATTACAAAAGGATGTTAAATCATCTATAGAATTATTAAGGAACGCAGGGATAAAAATTTGGATGTTGACTGGTGATAAAGTGGAAACTGCCAGATGTGTTTCGATTAGTGCCAAGTTGATATCCAGAGGTCAATATGTTCATATTATAACGAAATTAAGTAAACCAGAAGGTGCTTTAAATCAATTAGAATATTTGAAAATCAACAGAAACGCATGTCTTTTAATTGATGGTGAATCGCTTGGAACATTTTTAAAATACTATCGAAGGGAATTTTTCGATGTTGTTCTTTTGTTACCTACTGTTGTAGCATGTCGTTGTACTCCACAACAAAAGGCAGATATTGCATTAATTATCCGTGAATTTACCGGTAAGAGGGTGTGTTGTATTGGTGATGGTGGTAACGATGTTAGTATGATTCAATCTGCAGATGTTGGTGTTGGTATTGTAGGTAAAGAGGGGAAGCAAGCCTCATTAGCAGCAGATTTTTCCATTACCCAATTTTGTCATTTAACTGAATTATTACTATGGCATGGTAGAAATTCCTACAAGAGATCAGCTAAATTAGCTCAATTTGTTATGCATAGAGGTTTAATTATTGCCATTTGTCAGGCAGTTTATTCAATATGTTCAAAATTTGAACCTATTGCATTATACCAAGGGTGGTTAATGGTTGGTTATGCAACATGCTATACAATGGCCCCTGTCTTTTCGTTAACGTTGGATCATGATATTGATGAATCTTTGACCAAGATATACCCTGAATTATACAAAGAATTGACAGAGGGTAAAAGTTTGTCATATAAGACATTTTTCGTATGGGTTGCCTTGTCTTTCTTTCAAGGTTCAATCATTCAAGGGTGTTCTCAAGGATTTACAAGTTTATTAACTGATGATTTCAGCAAAATGGTTGCAATAAGTTTTACAGCATTGATACTTAATGAATTAATAATGGTGGCATTAGAAATATATACCTGGAATAAGATAATGGTGCTTACAGAAATTATAACATTATTAGTTTATGTTGTATCAGTCCCATTTCTTGGTGAATATTTTGATTTAGAATCCATGTTAGCATTAAAGTTTTATGGTGAATTGTTATTCATAGTATTGATTTCGGTTTTCCCAGTTTGGGCAGCAAAGGCGATTCATAGGAAGTTACATCCTCCAAGCTATGCTAAAGTTCAAGAATTTTCCAATGTGTAAAGAAAATGACGCTGCATTGAATGCATATATAAATTATATATAGAATCCATCAAATAATAATCAAAAAATATCATTGTTTAACCAAAATATATTACTAGGATTACATATGAGTCAACTCAATATAATTATCATTGATTTGTACTGTAGACCTTTGAAGACAAAAATGAAAAGTGAAACTCCACTTTATCTCTGAGGAGATTTTCCAGACTTTTGAAAGTGGGGACTGTGCAAACGAAAAAACAATAAACCAATGTCAGTATGATCCTTTGAACCTAGAAAAGAAGTCATGTTTAGTGTAAATATCGACAGCCTTTGCGCTGATAATCCGAAGACCGTGTTATTTTGAAGTCTTTAGTAATTAGAGATGAGTAATTAGTTTACAGCCAGGACGACGACAAAAACAATGTATACCAGGTTGAAGGAAGGTAGTCTATGTGTATAATATATGTAAATGAGGGGAAGGCTAAATAAATATATATATATGCAATATGTCTATAGAAAAAATAATAGACAAATAAATAAATAAATAAATAAAAATACATGTCAATATCTTGAAACAAAACTTTCCATTTCTGACTCACTATCAGAAATCTCTTTAATTGTGTTATTAGTAGTACTTTCTCCATCAGTATCAGTATCATCATATTCATTTGTTGCTGCTTTCATTTGTGGTCTTTGGAAATCTGTAGCATGAGCCCAAGGAATTGATCTGCCAATATTATCAAACATTGATGCATTTTTCCTTACTAATGAATGATATGCTGCAGAAGGTTGTTGGAATTCATGTTCCATATTAGATAAAGTGAAATTCAAATTCTCATTCTCATTCAAGGTAGTTTCATTTTCGTTATTGTCAAACGTTGTCGAAATTGTAGAAATGTCAATTAATGAAGGAGTCTTCAAGTTACTATTAGGTAATCTTATTGATGTTAAATTAATTGGATATGGTAATGGAGCATTCCCAGTGACTCTAAACAAATGAACATTAGCGACATGTTCATTCTCCACACGGAAAATGACCCAAATAAATCTTCTTAATATTTCCGTTATCGCTAAGACGAATGAAGTCCATGCATTTTGTTGAATGGAATCAGGAGCAATTGCGTATACAATCCATTGGAATCTAATTATTATATCCCAAATCATTGCGAAATAATAAATTAATTTTCTTCTCATTTTATATTGACCCGTGTCTGGATTTTTCTTCCCAGCTAAATAAAGATCATTTCTTAGGAACCAATTTGTGGACCCTGTTTGTAATAATGACCAATCCATGATGATATCCCAAATGGATGTGATCATTGAATTTAAAGTTGCGAAAATGATGAATGGTTTCCTTCTAGCCATGGAATGGTTTGATAATCTATAAGCACATAATGTTGCGTAATAAATTATCCCCAATGTATATTTAATGGAGTTAATTAAATGAGGGAACCAATCACCTGAATCTGTGTATCTTCTTAGACATTGCATTGCTCTCCAATAACTTGGTAAACATGACATTACCCCCATGGAAATGGAATGTGATGATCCACATACTTTATTTGGGTTGTTTGAATTAATACAGAAAAACATTGCTATATCTGACATGGAATAGGTTAGGGAACAAATTAAATCACCCATGAAGAAATCTGTGAATTCCACGGGGAAGAATCCTGAGAAGAATAATCTAATGAATGTAGTTATTAGGAATATTCTTGTTTGAATTAATTTATTCCAATATGGGATATTTATGAATGATGGCATTAAAAATAATGCTATGATGGTACAAGGGAAAATGATACCGAATGGGTTTAAATCATTTAAATGGAAAGATAATGCAGCGAAAATGGAACAAATTAAGATGAAAAATGAAAGGAAATAAAGATTCAAAGAGATTCTAGTTGTTGCGAAATCGTTATTATAAAATTGAGTACCATTTCTTGATTTAATTTCACCAAACATGATGAATCTATAATTAATTCCTGTTTTGTACCAAATGAAACAATTTATAATGAATAAGAACAAGATTAAAAATACCATGTACCAACCACTCCACATGGGGAATAAAATCTTATGAATGTATGATGCATATGATGCATGGAATGAAACGTATAATGTGTATAATGTTAATATGAAAGCGAATCCGATGAATAATGATGCGATAGACATTTGTACAATGGCTCTATTATTTTTATGAATCATTGTTTCATTTAAAGAATATTGAATGACTAATTTTTTCAATTTTTTATTATTTAATTTCATATCATTTAAAGAATTGGTTAAATCATTAATGTACCAATTTTTCACTTTTGATTCCCACCATAATAATGGATCATCAGATTCATTCATTGGAGTTAAATCATCGAAAATTACAGGTTGATAAGATGAACTTAATTTCATTTTATTTGTCATTAATTTAATATTTGGATCAATATGTTTAAAGATGGAATAATTCCCTTTAGCGAAAGTCATAAATTTATTTAATTCCTTTGTATGACATGTTTTATCGAATTTCTTTATAATTTTCCTGAAACCTGTAACGTTTAAATCTCTATAAGATTTAGCTAATTGTAAGAAAAGATAAAATTCAATTATGGCATCACTTAATAATTTTTGAGCTTGTGATATTGTTATTTGAGAGAAACTTATCATATCTGGTGTAAAAGTTTCCTTTCCAATAGAACTTTTCCTATGATGATGATGAATGGATTGTGATCTTTTATTATAAATGTTTTGTAATTGTGGTATATTTTGTAAAGATGGTAATGATGGCATCAATCTATTTCTATCTAAGAATTCTGCTAATTGTTTTGTATAATGGTTATGTTTATCATATTTACTTTTAATGTTCTTTTTGTTTGATATGGTACCGTATAATTTATTTCTATGAGTGTTTTGAGGATTATCATTTGTGTCAGAAGTAGTAGTTGCAGTAATTTCCAAAATTTGATCATCTTTATTATTGTTATTATTATTATTATTTTTACTCAAGCTGTTTATCAAAGTGGTATCAGTATTTGAAATGTTAGTTGTGGAAGTAGAAGTATTAGGAGGTAAAAGTAAGATATTTTCATCTGTATCATTATTAGTATCATTCATATTATCGGAAGAAGTGTCAGTGTTATTATTATTATTATTATTATTATTATTATTATTATTATTATTATTATTATTATTATTACTGATATTGTTTTTAGAAAGTTGAATGTTTTTTTGGAAATTATAAAATTTAATTTGATTTTCCAAGATAATCATTTTTTTTTTACAATCATTAACTAACCATAGATAAAAATCGTTACACTTAGTTAATTCTTCTTTAATCAACCAATTTTCAATGAATTCATGAATAGCATCTTTTTGATCCTCTGTATATTTTAAAGGTTGTTGTTGTTGTTGTTGTTGTTTTGGTTTATTATTATTGTTTTTATTATTCAAATTTTTCAAAGTGTTTAAAGAATTTAAAGAATTCAATGAAATGTTTGATGAAGAAGCAGAAATATTTGGAGAAGCAGATCTAGATGGGAAAGGAGAATTATGTTTTGAAGTTGAAGAAATAGAACCATTAGTTAAATTTGATAAAGCAGAAGAAGATAGATGAGAAGGTAAATTGTTTAAATTATTGTTACTACTTGTATTTCTTCTTAGATCTTGAGGAGTACAATAGTTTACTTTTTGTTTTACACGTTGTTGTTGCTGTTTTTGTAAGTGTTCATTTTTCCTAATGGGATTTTGGTTTAGGTCTATTTGATTCCCGTTTATGTCAGTAGGCCCTGGTGTAACTGTAAGGTGATTATTGTTTATGTGATCATAATTTTGGAATTTGGATCTATATTTTTTCAAGATCCTTTTACCTGTTTTATAATCTATATATTTATCCTTCCATTCTGGGATGGTAGATTCTCTAAGGTGGTCTCCAAACTTCATTGTTCCACTTATATTATATTATGTTTCTGTTGTGTTGTGTTGTGTTGCAGTGGCTGGCGGAGTAGGAGGAGCCTTCCTTCTTCTTATTGTTTATTACTTTTATGAGTACTGTACAAATAGTTTATGCTGTGAATGTATGCATCTGTCTATTTACCTCAGCAGCAGTAGCAGCAGCAGTAGCATCATCTAAGGAATGAGAGCTGGGACAAGAGGTGAGATGAGATGAGGTGAGGTGAGGTTCCATGGATGAAGAGAATGTCATCTTATTATATACAAAGAGCAACAGCAACAGCAACAGCAACAGCAACAGCAACAGCAACAGCAACAGCAACAGTACGTATAACGTAACTGACGTTCGCAGCCGGAGTTTTTTATTGTAAAAAAAAAGCGGTCACTTTGCCGTGCACTGCACTACAGTCAGCACTGCACTACAGTTAGCGTCGTCGCGGAATTCGCGGAATGTCCGTTTGTCCTCTCACCTCTGTCTCTCCGTCACGTGCAGCCAACCCACGTGGCCTCTCTGCGGGTAACCCTCTCGCCTTTGGTCCCCAGTGGGGGCAAGTGTACATTTATTAATTGGTGCATTAGTTAATCAAAGAGCTAGTGGATGTTTCTCTACAGCCATCGCTACATTTGAGAAGAAGAGAACGCTCACACGTGTACGTATATCAAAGCAATTGACTCGGAAAGACATATAAATATATAAAGACAAACAAGATATCATATATTCTCTAAAAACTACATTAGAGGCACCTTCAACAACGACACTGTTAGCTTTCCAAGGGACTGAAATTAGTTTTATTATAAATATATTCAAACTATTTATCTATATGGTATAATCGAAGTGGCACATACAGTTCATGTCGACTACATGCCCTGAGTATGTATCAGGGCCGCACTTCAATACCCTAATTTAGTATGTATGTATGTTCGGCTTGTTTTTTTCCTGTGAACACATAAAGCCACAATTGTGGCTTTCAAGGCAAGGTCTAGGTAGAAGACCAGGTGTATGGGTTCTCCACGTGACCCGAAAAAATAAAATAATAAAAAAATATAATCTCACACGGCAAAACGACACCAATTTTTTTGGTTTTCTGAATTTTGATTTTTGATTTTTTGGAAGTTCTTCTTCGATGTGGATGTGGATGTGGATGGATATTTGGGTTTCTATCAAATTCGCAGAGAATAATAATAATAATATGCGCTAACTTAGCTTAGCTTAGCTTAACTTAACTTAACAATGTAATACGTACAGTTTTTACTTAGCGTTATTTTGGAGAGTCTACTATATATGTAAATTAACACACACACATATATATTCAATTATAGTATCTACGTAGTCTTCTTACATTATTTAACACTTCCTATATTGATTCAAAACATATCTATTAGAAAACAATATAAAAAATATACCCAACCTATTGTTCTATTCCCGTGTGTGTGTGTGTCTGTGTGTGTCATTGATATAGATAGCCAAGACTTTCTTTTTACATTACATTACGTTACATTTTCAGTGATCCATCATTGGAATATAAGTGGATCATAAATTCTAAAACTCTAAACAGATACTCCCAGATACCATCTCCACACCAAAAAAATTGCACCAATATTATAACACCATACCATAGATCCATCATCATATATCACACCAACACAAATGTTAACAGAACTGGTTAATAACACATCTAAAAATAATAATAATAATACCAATAGCAATAGCAATAGCAATAACAACGAGAAGATAATAAATAATTTGAATAATGGCCATATAGCATCATCTATGTTATCCTCACCAAATAAAAGAAAAATTGATGCTATAATAGATTCAAATTCAAATTCAAATTCAAATTCAAATTCAAATTCTAAGATGACAAACTCAATACAAGACAACACATCTTTATCATCTGAAACACATGATCAAACCCATGAACAAAGACTCCCGACACCCAAAAAGGTCAAATCCATTAAAAAACAACTTAAAGAATCATCATTATCTACCAATTTATCATCAAAAACATTGCCTGAATTTAATTTTACCAAATTCTGTTATAGACATAACCCAGATATTCAAAAATCACCAACTCATACATCATGTTATGAACATGATATTCAAAAATTCAAAGAAATTAATGAAAATATAAATAAATTAGAAAATAATCAAGAAAAAATTGAAATCAACAAAATTATAAATAAATTCAAATTTTCAAATGATAAAATTAGAAAATTAATCATAGATGGTATATTAACATCATCATGTTTCCCACAATTATCATACATTTCAACACAACTTACTAAAATCATCAAAATAGATTTCATATCCATTTTACCAAAGGAATTATCTTTGAAAATTTTATCATATTTGGATTGTCAATCATTATGTAATTCAACAAGTGTTTGTAAAAAATGGAAATTATTAGCTGATGACGATAGAGTTTGGTATCACATGTGTGAACAACATATTGATAGGAAATGTCCCAATTGCGGTTGGGGGTTACCACTCTTACATATGAAAAGAGCAAGATTTATTAAAAGTAATACATGTCCCACAAATATGGCACCCTCCATGAACGGATCTCCTAATAACAACAATAACAACAACAACACCGCGTGTTCCATTGTAGCAGCATCAAATGCGAAAATTAATAACACTAGACCATGGAAAGTTATCTATAGAGAAAGGTTCAAAGTGGAATCAAATTGGAGGAAAGGTATTTGTCAAATTCAAGAATTTAAAGGTCATTTGGATGGTGTCCTAACGTTACAATTCAATTATAGATTATTATTCACTGGATCATATGATTCTACCATTGCCATTTGGGATCTTTGTTCAAATAAATTAATTAGAAGATTATCAGGTCATACAGATGGTGTAAAGACATTACATTTTGATGATCAAAAATTGGTCACCGGATCATTAGATAAGACTATTAGAGTTTGGAATTATAAGACAGGTCAATGTATTTCCACTTATAGAGGTCATACAGATTCCATTATGAGTGTTGATTCTTATAAGAAGATCATTGTCTCAGGAAGTGCAGATAAGACTATTAAAGTTTGGCATGTAGAATCAAGAACTTGTTATACATTGAGAGGTCATACTGAATGGGTTAATTGTGTTAAATTGCATCCAAAGAGTTTCACTTGTTTTAGTGGTAGTGATGATACTACCATTAGAATGTGGGATATTAGAACAAATTCATGTTTGAAAATTTTTAAAGGTCATGTGGGACAAGTTCAAAAAGTTATCCCATTAACTATTATTGATGTCGAGAATTTAGTTACTGATAGTGAAGATATCACTGCTAGTGATGATGATGTTGCGATGACAAATGATACCACCACGAATGAACCTACTACAAATAATAATGATAATGCAAACGGAGTTGATGAAAATTTACCACAAACACAAACCTTAGATGAATCTATACCCTATCCAACTCATTTATTATCATGTTCATTAGATAACACCATTAAATTATGGGATGTGAAAACTGGGAAATGTATCAGAACACAATTCGGACACGTAGAAGGTGTTTGGGATATCGCTGCTGATAATTTCAGAATTATAAGTGGATCTCATGATGGTAGTATCAAAATTTGGGATTTACAAAGTGGGAAATGTATGCATACTTTCCATGGTAAGAAATTACAACCACAGGATGACTCAAATTCTAATAACAACAACAATGGTAATAATAATAATATTAATAATAATAATAATAATAATACACATGAGGCAAGTAATAACGGTACAACTGCAAATAATACGAGCCCAATTCCAACTGCAATAAATAAGTTTCTCCAATTTCATGTGTTGGAATTGGTGATTCGGAATTCTTTAGCGGTGATGAAGTTGGTTGTGTCAAAATGTATAAATTTGATTAACGAAAAGCACAGTATGATCAGAACACTAACAAGATATACGTCAAAAAAAAAAAGTTCTCATTATTTCCTCTTTTGATCAAAAATATTAATAATTAAATAATCATCATATAACAACTTTTAATATATCTGCAGCATTTGATAACTATTTTTGTTAAAAATACAAGAACATGAATTAAAGGTAAGGCCTAGGTTATCTACCGAAAAACTGGATAAGATAGCCAGACCCTTTTGATGAGAAGACAGTATATATAGTACTAAATATATGATATTTGATATGTGACGAAACAGCACTTGTTAGAAAAGACTATTTGCCAACTAAGGCGACCAATTAAGGTACCTTTGTACTAAAGAAATTTCTATTGAAGTTGAATTTTGAAGGGGGGTGGGTGGTATCGGCATCGTGGCATTTTGTTGTTCCGTATGACATAATAAATACGAGAGGCACAAGCAAGTTTATTGTTTTGACACTATTTGGTTAGTACATACCCGGCCCAGTTGCAAAAAATCGGAAATTGAGATCTCATTACCATCTAAACTCCGAATTGTGTGATGATCATCATCCACATAAAACGATACAGATTTATATTGGTGAAAACAACTATACTTTTTAAAGTATCCATGTGTAATTATAGATAGTATGTACAAGACCCTGCGTTAGGTAATCCCATAGGGTGCCAGGGCCCTTTCTTGCAAGCACGGCAGTCCTTATTATGTTAGGAAGGACATTGAAAAACAAGCGTCGTCAGAACATAAGTTATATAGAGCATAGTAGTAAGTAAGATTGAGTAGGAGAAATTTCAGCTAAACCTGGTTAATATAACTTGGAATATAAGATTTTTGAAGTAAGTGAGGAAAGAAAACAAATGGTTACTGCCAAATAAAAACTTATCAAGAAAAGACAGAAAGAGAATACTCGGGATAACATTATTGCTACCAACCTCCTACTGAAATTTATATGAGCTTTCTTCTGCGGGGTGAAGATACAAAAGTTGGCTTAGTTTTGAGGAGTAGGGAAACCTTTAGCAACCTTGTAAATAATGCCCTAATAGTGTATTTGAAGAAGCGTTATCTTTGACCCCATGAAGAGCATGTTGAAACGGTTCAAGCATAGTTTGGGAACCCATTCTGTCCTTTCACTTCCCAAAATATTGGCACTTTTTTTACTTATATCTTTCACGGGAACAATTGGCATTTGACAGAACAATTGCCTCCAGACTCCAATCTGCATCCCCAAGAAAATCCTGGAACTGAATCACATAATATTGCTGCAGCTAGTTGGCTATAAACTATGAAATGTTGTTTTGGCTATATAGCAAAAAGGTGAAATAATTTGGAAAAGTATGGGTAACATACTAACCAATACATATACATACTTCGGTTCGTCGGTAATTGCATAAGTATGATTATCGTATACTCTGGAAGCTGGCACATTTTCTAGTCCAAGCATGGAATCCCTACGGATAAGACGGCTTGAAATACTCTATATTGTTTATGTACTTAGGGACTTTCCACATTTGACAGTCTACGTTTTTACCTGGTGTTCCCTTTTAAAAACATATATATTTATATTATCATTATGCCTCTGTGGCTGCACAATGTCTGCCTGTGCGTCGCAAAATGCACAAATCTGCATAAATTGACTGACAACTGCCCCGTTCCTTTGAAATCTGAAATCTGAAATCTGAAATTTGACAAAAAGGAAAAAACTCGAGCTTTTCCATCTGGTCTACAGATTTTATTGTTAACTAGGCTTCTCGAACAGCCCTTAAATAATTTCAGCACTTCCTTCGAAGTTATTTTAATCTTTTTTATAAATAAAGTTTTCTTCCCATATAATCGTAATAAACAAAACCAATAGTGTTTTGTAAATACATCTCAAACTTCTCTATCCAGAGATTCCAATATAGTACCACCATTAATGAATACAACAAATGTTCTAGGCCATCATGCAGATCTCACTACGAAGAGACCTGCTTTATCTGCTCATGCCGCTGCTGCCTCTACTACCGCTGCTACAAATAGTATATCCAATAGTAATAGTAAGCAAATCAATACTACAAACCTAACCATACCCAGCAGCAGTAACGATGATAGGATTTCAACCCCTTACGATGATGATGATGCTGCTGGAGGGATTTCTCCAACTTCGAAGGCACCTCCTTCTCCTTCATTGTCACCTTCCTATACTTTCAATAAGGGAAATAATACTCCATCAAGAACTTTTCCTCCTATGGAAAACTTTCATATACTCAATTCTAAAAATATCGCCATTGCAACCGCATTCAATGGTAGCAACATTAATAACATTGCATCACCTATTCCAGATTTCAATAAATCAAATTCAAGATCTAATATCAATTATAACATTACTTCCAACTCAAACTCAAGTTCAAACTCTCCAACTCCATCACAATTACCATTCAATTCTTTGAGCTTCTTACATAAACCAAAAAGAGTAAGTCAAATGAAAATGAACAATTTACCTAAAGAACAACTAGAAAGAAATACAAACATGAATAAGGACCTTCAATCAAACACTAACTATTCCAGCAACACAACCACATTCCCAGGCTATCAACAACTACCTAGTCCGCCACTAACAGACAACACCTTCTCTCCCTCATATTATAAAAATAGTTATTATTTCAACGATACAGAACCCACAACCACAACATCAAAGGAAGAAGAAGAAGAATACGATGGTATATCCCCACTAACCAAATCCAAGATACCACCAACAACAAACGGCATCTCTGAACAATCTACACTGGATTACTACAAACCAGTATACAAAAAATCAGGAGAATTATTAAAGCCATCTCTGAAAAGAAGATCCCAATCCTTACCAATAACACCAAATCATTCAATCCTTAACATGAAGGGTAAACACCCCTCGAATAACAAAGGGATGATGATTAATGGAAGAATCCAATTGTCAAGGAGTAAGAGTGTACATTTCGATAATAAGTTGCCTACTAAATACTTCTCCAAAGATGAATCTCCAATTATCGTTAGTGCATCACATGAAGAGACTAATATTTTGAATTTTAAACCAAAACCTTTACAACGTTCTGTTTGTTACGAAGATGGAGAAGACGTCGAAGACGAGGAAGGCGAGGAAGATGTTTCTAGTAGGAAGAAGAAATCTTTGAAGAAATTGTTGAATTTAAGTGATGATGATGAGGACGATGACCATGATGATGACAATGATGAACGAACTGATGGAATTTTCAATTTGAGACTTGAAAAATTGATCCTCAATGATAGACATAGTTCTATCTCTAAGTCTACACCAATTCGTACAAAGAAAAAATATACTGCTGATAACGACAGTGATGAAGATGATGGGAAGATAAGGGATTACGAAAATGGTCTCGGTGGGTTTGTTACTTTTAATCCACCGGTAACCAATGGGAAAACAATAGTCGGATTGTATAACAGAAATTTCCCAATTTTAAGTAATAAGAATCCAAAGAGTTTGAAATTGAACATCTTTGTTAATTATTCACGTGGTAAGAAAGTTTTCCTACAGGATTTGAATTTACATATTCAGCATGATTATGTAAATAATGGGCATTCATTACCAAGTCAAACGGCAACTTTGAAAAATAAATATATTATGGGTAGAGTTCTTGTGGAAAATATTTATTTTGATAAGAATGTCGTAGTGCGGTATACATGGGATCACTGGAATTCATTCCAAGAAATTCAAGCAATTTTTGTTAGTAATGCAAAGCAAATCTTACCGGGTTCCAACATGGATGTTTTCAAATTCTTAATTGATGATGTTAATAAATTCGATAATAAATGTCATTTGGAATTTTGTATTCAATATGTAACGAGAAATGATACAGAAAGAAAAGAATTTTGGGATAATAATGATAATAAAAATTATACCGTCGATGTGGTCTTGGATGGATTTAAAAACCCTTTCGCAAATACTATTATTTGAGAATCTCAAATTGGACACATAGGAAAAGTAATAGTAAAATTACAATTAAAATGAAAACAAAATTAAAAATTCATATTTAGGGTGGGAGCAAATTTAAAAAATATTAAACATATATAGTATCATGGCAGGACCAGAACTTGGGAAGGAAATATAATAATAACAGAAAAAAAATAAAACATTAATTTCTTAATACAAAAATCAAGAATAGATCTAATGAACAAAAATAAAAAAATAAAAAATTTAGAAAAGTTAGAAAAGGTTAAAAAGCAATAAATAAGTAACAGGATTCGAATATTCTATCTATATAAGATATTCAGTAATATATAGTCACATAATATTAAATTTTAAAAATACTCTTGACAAGTCGTCAAATCGTTATTCTTCAATGATGTTCTATTTTATCGTATTGTATTATATTATATTGTGATGTTGATTAATTAAAAAGAAGAATCGATATATATAGAATACATAAAAAATACTATAAAATATACATGGAAGGTTTTGTCGCTGTTTTTTGGCCTAAGTCCAGACGTTCTTAAATAGATCATTATCTTCTAATGAAATATTTGAACTATTTCTATCATTATTGTTATTGGAATTCGTAGAGAAGTTCATGTTCATGTTCATGTTAAACGTGCTATTATTATTGGTATTATTGATGATATTAGCGTTGGCTGATGGAAATGTTGAACCTAATGCCGGTGTAGATGCAGATGTTACATTGTTATTATTATTATTATTGAAAAAGGTGCTTTGACTTTGACTTTGCGAATTAGATGCCGGTTTCGAATATAAAGATAAGATCGATTTTTTCAAATCAGGTCTTTGAACAATTTCTGGTTGTGCTCTTTCACGAGTCGGATTCGACTGAATTCTCGATATATTCCTATGAGTATCTTTCGTTCTTGTGGATTTAAACTTATCGGATGACGTTTGTAAATTCAATAAACTACCACTAGCACTTTTAGGATGAGGACGTTCGTGACTAATGTGAGCTGTTTTATTATTATGATCATTATTATTATTATTACCTACAGCATCAGTATTGATACCAATATCTAAAAGTGAATTAGATGAGTCACCTGATGAAGGTAAAGATTCACTTGTTTCATGCTTTGCTAAGTGCAGATTCGTGCCAATCCATTTCTTATACTCGTATTTATTCTTGATAAACAGTATCAACTTATTGGTATCAGTAATCCCGTTTCTTAAATCAGAAGAACCTGGTAAAGAATTTTCATAATAGTCGTTAGCAATATTATTATTTTTCATTTTAATCAGCATTTCTAAATGTTCCTCTTTCCATGTATCTAGATCCACTGATTTAACTTTAGAAATATGAGTCCCCAGGGATCTATGAACACCAGCACATTTGATACAAATGAATACACCTAATGACCATGAAGCCCATCTCGGATGAGATTGAATTTTACAATCCGCACAATTGGAATTTCCTGGATCACGTAATAACGCAGATAGTGCCTTCTTCACCTGTATGGTAGTGGACATTACAGAATTTGTCAGAAAATAAAATCACTTGTTTTAGACAATAGTCTCAGGCTTGGTATAGTTGTTTAAAAATGATTTGCTTAAGAACAGCAACAAAATAACGCCTAACGGATATACAAAGGTGGACAATTAAAAATACAGACCCGCAATTTGATCAATCGTTCACCCTAAGAATACACGCACAGTTCATAAATCTCAGATATCACCTCAGTTACAGCCAGCACATACGTATCATATTCTATAAATTCTATTATTATTTATCGTTTTTTTCATGTCGAAGTTTTACATTCCCGCTTTTTTCTTGATTTCAGAAAATTTCACCTTCGTTTTAGAAAAAGTGTCACTGACACCATTATGCATCAATCAAAATATCAGAGACCATCAAGTATTTAAACAAAAATACTTATGTAAGATGATGTATGTAGCGGAAATGAGTACTTTTCAAACTATTAAAAAAAAAGACTATATACTAAGGTACTAGGAAATGAAATTATGTATAATAGCGGACCTTCCTTCTAAAATATAAAGACTTGATCTTCCATCTTTGAGATTGGTTTAGCCCTTGGGTATCCCATAGTCACAGCGTTTCTCTTCACAGTACCCACCATTCTTGGTGGACCACAAATTAATAGTTGAACAGATTCTTCAGTTGGTTTTGGTATATATTTTTCCATCAACTCCAAGGTAACATAACCAGTTTCACCTTCCCAGTCTTCTCTTTCAGGATCGTCTAACAAGTAAACTATCTTAAATTGATCAGGTCTCCCAGATACCATTGCATCCAATTCCTTCTTCAACAAGATATCCTCTTCGTGAACATTCCCATAAAGTAAAGTAACTTGAGTCTTATCATTTTCATTCAAATAGATAGCTTTCATAATCTGGAACATTGGCGCAATTCCACTCCCTCCAGCAATCATCCCCAATTTCTTACGACAATTAACTTCATATTCGTAATTACCTTGAGGTCCACATGCATTAATAGTCTCACCAATTTTCAAATTCCCAATAAACTTTGAAATATTACCATTAGGGTAAGTCTTAACTAATAATTCAAATTGTCCATGAGTATCAGAATCCAAGGAAGTTGGAGTATAAGATCTCATTATCATCTTACCATCGATATTTTCCTTAATAGAGATATGTTGACCAATTGGTAATCCCAAGATATCATCTTTATGAGGCAATCCAAAGGTGTATGTCGCGGTGTTATGTGTTAGGATTGTCTTGGAGATTAAAGGGAATTTATGGAATTTGCCCTTTTCTAAGATGATTTTTTTGGTTCTTATGGTGCCAAATATATTGATTAATTGTTTGAAAATGAGTGTAAATAAAGCGGTGAAACCTAAGATTGTTAGGTATACCTTTGCTTTGGATGGGGTCGAAGGTTCGGTGGCAACATTTGCTGGAGTCCCTGTTGGCATAGTGTTCATATTTGAAGATACTTCGGTTTGAATATACATCAGACTTCTCTATTAATAATAATTGACTCGGGTGTTCTTCAAAAAGGGTAAGAACTTTTTAGTTCACTTCAATGTTAAAAAGTTCGAGATGAAGAAATTTTTAGAGCAAATAATTAATTTCTGCAAAAAAAGTTAATAAGAAAGTAAGTGCAAGAATTAATGCTAAGAATATAAGTAACAGAGAGTAGTATAAATAATTTCGAAAATTCTCATAACATCTCATTAATAAAAAAAATAGAATTTATTCAACCATTCCTCAAAATGAAGAAAAATGGGTGTAGTTATTGGTTACCAAAAAGGTACTAAAAAAAGATAAGTTTAAAAAAATGCGCAAGCCGGGAATCGAACCCGGGGCCCAACGATGGCAACGTTGGATTTTACCACTAAACCACCTGCGCTTGTTTTCATGTTTTTTGTGAAATATGTGATTAGTATAAGGAAGTATTACTATCACGTCTTAATTGTCAAGAAGCTATGAGTCGTAACCAGAGAAGAGAGTTAAGAATTATCATGAATTTGTAAGGTTCCAAGTGATGTTTGGAACTTCTTTGTGCACTGTAAACATGTTTGTAGCTGCATTAAAATTTGTGGATTATATTTAAATTTCTTTTTATTGAATTAAAAGTTGGATGTCATGGCAAGTATTTATGAGTTTTGTTTTATGTATACATGAAAATGTATTGCAGATTCTAACATTCGGATAAATTCCATAGCAAAGATATGTCGAACTTACAACGAAGAGCTAGACTCAAAGACAGTGCAAAGTGTATAAAAATCAGGGACCTAATGGTTTAATCCCTCCCTTCGTACAATTATATATTTATATTCCTATAGTTTATACATTATTTCATTATTAGATATAATAAAAATGAACAAGAAGTGACGGATAAGTATAAGGCTCAACAAGAACGACCTTTCTGGACTATTTAACGTACCACGATAGTCTTTAAAGCATCCACATTATCAGATTAAACTTAACCGATATCGGTGCACAGTATAACGGTTTTTGTTGTATAATATACTGGTGATGAGTCAATTCCACTAAAATATAAATTACGCAATGCTGGAGATAAACTAGTAAGCGTCGCGTCTCAATTATATTTAAACTGCTTACATTGAAGTATACTTACACCGGTAGTTTCATTTCATCAACCATATAGTTTCCTATCGCCCCTTAAGTAATTGTTGTGAGGGACCTTTCAACTTAATATAAACATCCGTTCCTACACCCCATAAACTTTGAATATTAATATCACCTTGAAATAATTTCAAATAATTTTTCGACAATGGTAATCCATACCCCATACCAGAAATTGTATTATTGTTGACATCATCACTTCCAGGAATGGCAGCTTGTGGTAACGTATGTTCTACTGTGGAAGAATGTTTATTCAATGCATTTTCATTAGTGTCAATGTAACGATCATCAATTGGATTATATCTTTCATTTGATGAAGTAAACGAATATTGGAAGATTTCAGATTCGATGTTCGGATTTATTCCTTTACCAAAATCTCTGAGTTTGATGGTTAACTCATTAGAATCAGTTTGGAAGAGAGACACTTCGATTGGTTTATGGACATTGTGATCCAATTGTGCCTTTATGGAATTTTTGAAAAGTTCTGTGAAGATGTATTCTAATATTATTGGAATGCATGGGAACGTCAAATCTTCACCATATAAATATTTAATCATTGATGGAGGAGATGATGAGCTTTTCCTTTTGTCTGTTTGGAAAGAAATTTGATCATGTGCTGTATTATATTTCATTTGGCATAAATCATTGACGAATTCTACTGTTTGATTGATCAAAGTAGAAATTTTTAAGTTTTTATGTACTATACCAATCATATTAGGGTCATCATCAAGTTGAACAGGAGCTAATAAGGATAAATAGTTTGAGATAATCAATTTCATTGACATTCTATCTTTAATATGATCATCTAAGAATTTGAATATTTTTTTCCTTGATAATAAATCTTGATGAATTTCTTTCAATCCATTGGATAAAAGTATCAAATTATCATTATGTTCATTATTTAATTTTTTTAATAAATCAATGATTAAATCATCATTATATAAATCGTACGGGAATTGTTTTGATAATAGGGCTTCCAAAGTTCTTAAATATAATGAATTAATTTGATTAATTTTTGGATTTGTGATGACGATATAAGGTAAATTTTGAATTGAATTTAATTGTCTACACGTATATGATATCAAATAATTTATTGTCTTTATGGTTAAATTATATTTTTCATTGGATGTTAATGGTTTTTTTTTGAAGTTTGTCAAGAAACCATAAGATAATGGTGGAATTGGTTTTCTGGAATAATCTTGAATGAGCAATTCTATATTCGTTCGTATTTTGTAATGTGTTTGAAAGTCCAAATGAGAAACGGCAGGTTCCGTGAGGCTTTTATGACCAATTCCGTCGGTTTTAGCTGAAGGATGATGATGCTGATGATGTTGATGCAGATGAGTCACCTTCCTGTTGAAAACGATCGATTTGGTCGAGAAATTGTGGCAGCTGTAAGGTGAGCGAGAAATGGTTCTTGGTATAAATTTCACTTGAGTAAGATGACGAGATGTCATTTTTGTTATTCCCTTAGAATTTTTTTGGTCAATTGGATTTTTATTTATCTGTAGTCAGCATTGTATAAGTAGGAGTTCACTTATCGATATTACGTGATATATATCAGAAAAATTCAGAGTTTCAAGATTTCAAAAGTCCGCGACTCACAACACTAACAAACTTATATGAAAATTCAACAGCACAGAATATTTCTTTACTCAGATTACTGAACTATTAAGTAAAACGACGATTATTAATGCCAATGTTTCTTTTTTTCTGAGAAATCCATCAAAAATATATATATATATGTATAAGATGAGAGATGTTTAAAAGGAAAATATTAAGTCAGCGTTTCATTATCCTTTCTTTTTTTTTTAACTAATTTTACCATAATTTATTACAGTAATCTTGGTTCTTTTTCAGGTTGACCATCGTATGGATTGTTAAAGTAAAGCACTACTGTGTCCAAAGCCACCTTTGTGTGGGTGAATGTATTTAGTCCGGATCGACCTCTCGAACTGCAATGTGAAATATTCAAATGGACAATTTAATAAGATAGAAGATTAGAAAGAATCTACCTTAATACTTAAATAGGTCACGATAAATACAGATAGTGGATCGACGTATGTAAACACTATTAAATAACCGTTAAGTAATCAATAAAACCACAACAACATGAACAACAATAATGACACTCAAGATCACATCAATAACTCTCAGGTAAACGAACAGAGAGACTCCTATGGCATTAATATTAAATCGGTACAGCTTTTATTAGTAATTTTCTATGATGTTGGACAGGATCCTCTTAAATAACCTATTGTGGACCCAGTGGTAACTGTTAAATTTCCAATGTATTCTCCAGAGAAAAATCCTTTCTTTGTTTACATTTGAAACTCATTTTGTGTTACGAAAAGAGCCTTAAGAAATTTTTTAAACTCTGAGAACTGAAAGTGAAAAATAAATAAAAATTTCTCCTAGACTCTTTAAATAATTTTTAAATGCTTTCATCTAATAAACACAGTTTCAGAAATATTTTGAGGGAGATTTAAAAGAAAGTGCAATTAGCTATGTAAAATCTAAAGACCCGACGGGCTATTACCTCAAGAAGAAGAATGAAAGATAGAGAGAGCTATATAGATCAATCTCCAGCAGTCTGCCAAGATAAAATAGTATGGCAGCAACTATGGTAGTTTGCTTCTGCTTGTACTTTGGTATTATCACATATCACATACTGTCCACTCTCTGATTTGTCTGGGCTGTTGTTCTCTTTGTGTTTATTCCCTTGAACGGGGGGTTGCGTTGTCATATCATATATCAAAAATTTGTATATGCATATACTATACATATGCGTGTATGTGTATGTGCACGTGCACGTGTGCGTATGGTTGTAAATGGAGGGCGTTTCGGAACCATCCAGCGGCGACAGCCAGCGCCGTCAGATTCAGTTAGTTAATTAGTTAGTTAGGGCCACTTCTCCTTCCTCATCCATTAACTGCTCTTCTTGTATTTCTGTAATCACCGATTTCCAGATACTAAAGGTAATTGAAACCTCATAGTTGTCCCTTGGTTTTAGATATTACACACACACATACATACACACATACATACATACATACACACATAAAGTAGATATCGATCCATTACTGAGTTCTATTCGAAAAGGTACAAAACACCAAAAACCTCGTAATGTCCACTTTCAACTCATTTACAAACTCCTTCAATAAGAGACTACAAGAATTGTCCACCACCGTGTCTCAAAAGACACAAGAATTCTCTACCAACATGCCGGATATTAATTCTTTGGCTCAATCCACTCAACGTATGGTCCAAGAAAGATTAGGCCAAGTAACAGATATCTCTCAATTACCAGAAGAATATTTACAATTGGAAAGGAAAATCGATACCATTAAATCTGTTTATGATAATTTCTTATCTGTTACTAACACTTTTGAACATCAATCTTATGATTATCCAAACGTCGCTAGAGAATCTGTCATTGAATTTTCCAAAAGTGCTGTTTCTAAAGTCGAAGAATTATCTCATGCTACTTCGGCTTCTGAAGCTCAACAAATCTTAACTAATAATTCGAATCAAATTAAAGAGCCAAAAACTTTGAATTATGCCTTAAGTAAGGCCTCTTTAATTTCTAGTGAACAACTAAATAAACAATTCTCTACTGATGATGACAATAATAGTAATTCCGATTTCAAACTTGTTTCATCAATCTTATTGAAATTTAGTGACATTCAAGCAAAGATTGCTCAAGCAAGATTACAACAAGATTTATTAATTAAACAAAAATTTAACAATAATTTAAGAAATGATTTAAATACAAGTTTTGAAAGAGCTCAAAAAGTTAGAAAAGATGTTCAAAATAAAAGATTACAATATGACGTGGCAAGAACTAATTTATTAAATGCTAAACCGGAAAAGGAAGCTTCATTAAGAGTTCAAATGGAATTATTAGAAGATCAATTCGCTCAAGCTACTGAACATGCCACCTTGGTCATGAATGAAATTATCGAAAATTCAAATTTTATGGAATATTTAAATGAATTGGCTAGGGCTCAATTAGCTTATTATCAATTATCTTCTAATATAATGAATGATTTTGTGAAAAACATTGGTAATAATAGTGGTATACCAACTTCAACTACTACTGCTACTACTACTACTGCCACTTCTAATGATGATACCGCAACACAATCAACGACGAAGATGGATGCTTCCAATACTCCTATCAATTTAGATGACAACTTAGATGATGAGGATGACGAATGACTACTGATTTGAATTACATATTATATTTTGTTGTCTCCCAAGTGTGTTTTATCAAGGAGTAATTTCTGATTATATTTAATAAAATGAAATGAGATAGGATGCGTTTCACTCTCTATCAAACAAACAAACAAACAAACAAACACATAATCAAACAAAGGAGCAACCCAAATGATCGCCAACAATAATGCTTTTTATTTATCTATCTACCTCTAATAAAAAAAACCCTACAATATAGTTTATATATATAAAACTACGTATAATATTTCTTTAAGCTACAGCTTCTAAAAAAAGATCCCATTCATGTACCTCTCTCTCTCTGCAATAATAACATACGTTAAGGAGGGGGGGGCGAACAAAATACTCATTAAAAAAGAGGTCCTACCGGATTCGAACCGGGGTTGTCCGGATACAAACCGAAAAGTGATAACCACTACACTATAGGACCGTAACAACTTGATTTTTCTTGCTTATTCTTTTTCTACACAATCAACCAGGAAACCTACGTGCCCCCACGCNCAAAAAAACAAGACGTCAAAAATTGAAAGAAAGACAATGGAGATGGAGAGATGTGATGGACGGACATATATCAAACAGATCAGATTTCTTAACTATATGAGAGAGGAAGGGACTTTGTAATAGATATTCTTACTCAAGACAGTGCATTCTAAATAACCACCAAATACTTCAAGTGTTTTCTATTCATTATGACAACCACCAGTTCAGGCACCATTTCTCCAGAAACATTTCAAAAGTTCGAAAATCAAATCATTGAATATGTTTTCTTTATGATAAGGCAAACCATTAGACTATGTCAATTATCATTACCTATATTAGTTAAATTCAGTCAAACTGAACCAACCATTTTCTTCATAATAATTGCAATCATTTCTTTATATATTGTTTGGAAAGTAGTTACCAATATAATCACAATCATCAAGAGACTAATTTTCTTCACTCTAATTATTTCCATGATTTTAATTTCATTAAGAGGTTTTGACGCATTCATTAATAATGATTTGGTTTATTTAGGGACTTTGATAAAACAAGGTCAAAATCATGGTACTACATTAATTAAATGGGTAGACTATTTAAGGGAAAATGTCTACCACATGATTACTTTTGCGTGTACGTCCACACACACACACACACACACACACACACAGACACACAGACACACACAGACACACAGACACACACAGACACACAGACACACATATATATATATACGTTTTAAATATTATTATAACCATATATTCTCTTTCTGTTCTTCATTTTATCAGAGGTTTACTTTTATCCTGTAGTTGTCCTATAGTAAGTATATCGAAGGTTAAAAATGTCTATTACGGTAATTCCCCGTTAACACCTTTTTTTTTCTTGATTCGGTAAACTTAAATAAACATATCGTTAAAGTACGTAAAGAAACAATAAAATGTTATAGAAAAACCAAAACTGTACCCATCAAACACATTCTACCTTTCTCTACCAACTAGAAATAATTCGTCGATCGAAAAATGCTGAAACCGTTGGTTAAAAAGTTCGCAATCTGGGCAACTATCATAACAATAATAACAAATATCTATATCTTCACATACCCATCAATTCATCCAACTCAATGTTCATGGAAATGTTATGATAAAACTAATGAATCTTCTGAACCAGACATATCATCCTTATCTTCTCTAGGAAAATATACATACTATACAAAAAGATACCTAAACGATATCAAAAATCAATACCTTACCAAGACTGAACAAGAAAATACTAATGATATTCACCTATTAGCATTCGGTGATCCACAAATAAAAGGAATCTGGCATAACACTCCTTACATCACCAGATTAGATACATTCGGTAACGATTATTACCTAGGACATATCTATTCTATGATGCAAAAAAGACTATCACCTACTCATGTGGCCATCATGGGTGATTTATTTTCATCTCAATGGATTGGTGATTCTGAATTCTTTAATAGAACGAAAAGATATATGAATAGAATCTTTAAACGGAATGCAGATGATACGTGGTTATACGATTTAAAAAAAAATAATCATGATGAAATGGGGTTATATAAAGTTAATTGGACTAAATATGCCAACGAGTTTAAATTGAACCCAAATAATAGTTTTGCAGGTTATAAAGATGTTTATAGTTGGGATCCCGAAAATGAAAACTATTTGTTTATTAATATCACTGGAAATCATGACGTTGGGTACTCGGGGGATGCCACTTATCAACATATGAGTAGGTATCATGAAATCTTTGGTAAGGATAATTTTTTCATTGAATATGATGTGGAAACTGATCATCCTTGGAGAATTGTCGTTTTAAATACTTTGACTTTGGAAGGTCCTGCTTTACAACCTGAATTTGTTGATAATACTTGGGAATTCCTTTATCAAGTTTTTGAAAGAAGATTTAATGGTAGTACAATTCTTTTAACTCATGTACCATTTTATAAAGAAGAAGGGTTATGTGTAGATGGCCCTGAATTTAGATATTATCCAGAAGTTTATGAAAAGGAACCTTATAAGGCAAATCTATTAAGGTCTCAAAACCATATGAGTGAAGAAGCTACAAATAAAGTTTTCAATTTAATTTTTGATAATAAGAAACCTGGTATTGTATTGAACGGCCATGATCATGAAGGTTGTGAAACCATATATAACAAAAAGGGAGCTTCATGGATAGCTACTAAGGACATTGATCCATCAGCAGATTATTATTTACAAGAAATTACAGTAAGAGCAATGATGGGTGAGTTTAATGGGAATACAGGGTTAGTCACAGGTCATTTTAATGAATTAACAAAATTATGGGATTTCAATTTCACATTGTGTCCATTTAATATTCAACATTTCTGGTGGGCTGCAAAGGCTTCTGCCATTATAACAGGTTTTATTTGGTCATTTTATGTTCTTTTATAGAATGGTTCAATACGCTTACTTTAAACCTTGTTAATTTGTATCACTGTATATTTAATAACATTTTGTAGACATGTATAATATAAAAGGCCAAAAGTAATCCTACTGACAAACGAACTAACATTCTGTCTATATGAAAAAATCATTATACTTATATATATATATATATATATTTAATTAACTAATTAAATAAATGATATGCCTCTTTGTTTATAAGTCGCAATATACCGAATTTAACGTCATACAAATTCAGGGAATAACCGATACTTCATCAAATAAAAAGAAAATTATTTTACAATTTTAAATTATCATACATCGAACATGAAAAGTTGAAGAAGTTGATTCCTTAATTAACCATCAAGGTACATAAGATCATAAATAGAAAGGAGAAACAGAAAACATCACAAAAGAGACTACAAATGATAGCAGTAGAAAAAAATTTCATTTTTCTTAAGCTGTTGATCCAAGTTTACCTTGTTTCAGTTGTTGAAGAAGCTGTTGCCCATTAGATAAATCCTGTTCTCCTTTAATAGCAGAGGAAATTGGACTTGGATTTTGGTGCTGCTGCTGCTGCTGCGTTCCATCTTCACTAGTAGTTTTTCTATCGTTATCGTGGAAGGCGTTTGAATTTTTAGACTTGAATAATCTAGTTTGAAGTTAATTTTATCCACTACCAACCATTCGTCTAATTTGAATATTTTATAATCACCAAGCTCACAAAGTTCATTTTGGAATTTAATCGGACCTTGTCTTAAGAACCACATTGTTTCATCAAATGACACTTTCCAATTTCTTTCATTTAAAATCACATTAGCAATTTCCTTTTCCAATGGAGTAACTGCAAAATAGTAATTATAAAATAATGTAAACATTTCCAATCCTCTGAATTTCTCTAGAATTTCATTGTATAATTGACTGTTATCATAATTATCCTTTTCCGCATCAAACGAATCCAAAATATCACGTAAAGAACAACGAATGATGTCCCATTGTTGTGTGGATCTGAATGCATCCAGGGGAGTAGGTGGATTAACTCCCTTTGGAACATTGTCCAGTCTATTGATTTCACAAAGATCGACGCTTCTTCTATAACCACCTAACTTCCCATCATTTGGATCTAACCTATTTTGATGAATCTTGGATTCTATGATGAATTCTTGGATACCACTTGGTAATAATAACGTTCCAAAGTCTTTTAAATATGAGTTTATTAAAGTATCATGGTTTGTTGTTCGTTGTTTAATTTCTTCATCTGTTAACTTCTTTGATTGTGGTTCTTGATCTTCTAGATCGTCATCGGATACCAGGGCTTCATAAGCTTCATCGTCAAATACATCTGGAGTTGAAATTTCTGTTTCATCTTCATCTTGTATTATATTATCATCAACAGTACCGGTTGCAACTTCTTCTTTTATCTTGGTAGGTACCTTTTCTTCTGTAAGCGTTCTTCCTTCAATAGTTGAAAGTGATGGTAAATCATTAGTTTGATGTAAGATAGATTGGTTTCTATGGAAAGCTTGATTGTTTTGATTAACTGCTGCCGCACCTGCGGCTAATACAGCTGCTGCTGTAACAGCTGTAGGCGATGATGCAGACGATGAATTGTCCAAATTCACTTGTTGACCTTCATGTTGCTGTTGTTGATGATTATTCAAAACTAAAGATGGTGTGACTGATCTTGGTGTTGCAGTTGTACTTGCAGGTTTACTACTTGTTGCAGACGTTACCAATTTCTTGTCCTTCTCGAGACCCAATGTAGCAGCAACAGACCATTTTAGTTCGCCAGCCGGTTTAGCGGGTACTGTAGCTGGTTTCAATATCGTCGAACTAGTAATACCATTTTGACCTTGGCGAATATGTGTGTGAGCACCTTGAGACTCCGGTACGATATTGCTGAAATTTGCCGTCGTGGTTGTGGTCGTGGTTGTCGTTGTCGTCGATGATTTTAATTGAGATGTGGCATTCGGGCTCTTTGCTGTATTAGGAACACTTGCGGATGTTGGTATACTTTTCAAAGATGTTGTATCAGTGGAAGCCTTCTTGAGTATTGGCGACGGTGTTGCACTTTTGGCAGTGGATGGGGCCATTGGCGATATTATTGAGTCTTCTGATTTTCCGATTGCCGATATTGGTACAGTTGGTTTTTCAGGACCATTTTTAGAAGCTAATTTTGCAGCTTTTTTAGCTTCTCTTTCCAGTTTCCTTTGTTCCTTCTTGGACAGTTTCGAAGTTTCTTTATCATCTTCCTCTTCATCTTCTTCATCCTCTCTACTTTGTGATGCGAAATATTGTGCCACTTCATGTGCAATTGCTTCATTTGATTGTAGATCGAGACTATCATAGATTGTTTCATCTTCCATAAAATCTGGATCCTGATTAGATTCTACAAAATAGTTAATATCGTCTTTCACATCATTAACAGCTTGAGGATCCAATTCTTCATTGGCCAAAAGTCTCAATGCAAGTTCCATTTGTTGTTGATGCCATCTATACCTTGCCTGTACAGCTTTCAACTGTTCCTTTTTCTCATCATTCAAACTTGAAGCAGTCTTCTTCTTCTTATTCAACAAAGTCAATTTATCCACTTCCACTTGCAAGGACTCATATTGTCTTTCCAACTCATCTATCATAGAGGACAAATAATCCGAGACATCTTTCCTTTCTTGTTCTTCAGGATCCAAAATCTCCGATTTTTTCAGACTAATATTCGAATAAGCTTTCTCTTTGGAAGCCTTCTCCACAGCTTTATATTTTTCCATAGCTATTTCCACTGATCGTCTAAAATCCAATAATGAATCTTTATCTTTAATTTCGGGTGAAGATTGCCATGATTTAACTTGATCTCTTAATCGTTGTAATTTCTTAACCTCTCTTTTCAAATCAGATTCCAGTTTGTCCTTTTGTGAGGGATTGTTCGTACATGCTTCATGACGTTCGTAATACGTGTTGAAGACTTCAAGACCTTCATTAATCTTTTTGAAGACTCGATCTACCTCTTGTTGTAATTTTCTATGAGCCATATTTTACTTGTCTAGCGGTAGTGGTGGTGGTCGTGGTAGTAAGATAAATGAACGTTCCTGTTTTATTTTGATTGATAGCAAGTAAAAAAAAGTTTGTGCAAGCAATGGTTGGTGTGAGGTGAACTTTGTTCTCACTTGAGGAGCTTTCTTGCCGTTATAGAACTATGTATATAGGAACAGATATTACTTGAACGGGAAGAGGACAGTATAGAAGAGAAGAGATCATGATGAATGGCATCTTTGTACATAATAGTACGAAAGTTGAAGTTTTGAAACTCTTCGGTTAACAAAGAAAAAAGTTGATATCCGAGGGTTTCTATTAGGGTTGCTATGGTAATGTTAGGGTAATTATCGTTTTTTATATAGAGTCTATAGATGGAGGACCGTTAGGGTTCCCAAGAAGTGATGCAATGTTATTAATAAAACGAGTCCAATGGATCCATATTTCAATAGATTTTGTGATGGGTTGATGGCCTTTTTGCTGTTACTATCGTATACTATCGTTTCAGCTTGTTTGTTTGTGTCTCTTTTTATCAACTGTTGTTGTTGTTGTTGCGAGAAAAGTGACGATTGGAATAGTTGATAGCTTAATTGGGAATTGATACTGTCATCCAATTTATCTTCATATATTAACAATGTGGAGATTTCTTCCTTGGTAATATTACTCCAAATGGGAATAGACATTTCAGTAGGTACTGTATTGGAAAAATTTTCTTCCATGATGATAACTTGTGCATTTACGTCATCAATTAATTGAGTCAAAATTCCGCGAACATCTGTGTCGTTTTCATCTTTCGTGGTGAACCATAATTTCCTATATATGGTATTATTCAAATCATTATAAAATTCGCTTTCAAATGTATTTGCTGTTTGAGAAATGTTTCCCCATTGAAAACTATTGATGAGAGTAGGATTAGTTGTATTGTTATCTAATGATCTTTTGAATATTGGAACTAGCCTCTTCTCCATATTAAGCTTTGAATCTGAGAAAGTTTGAACCCCCTTTATGATGATAGCATTATCTAATCTAAGGAGTGAAAAGACAATTTGTGAATTGATTATGAACATTATAAGGATTGTCCATAAATATTTCCCGTTCGTAAAGATCCACCAATTAATTGTCTTCAATCTCGTGATATCAATTGAATAATGGAAATATAATTCTTCATAATATCCTAATAAGTATATAAAAATATTATTGAATGAATTTATTGATTCTTGTATTAATTGTCTAATTTCCAATTGTGTAGCCATGGATAAGGAACTGGAGTTATGCTCTTTATTTTCAAGTTTATCTTCACTATCTATCGAAGAAGAAGAAGAAGAAGAAGAAGAAGAAGAAGAAGAAGAAGAAGCAAAATTTGGTTCTATGACTTTAGATTCAATGAATATATTCAATATTGTTGCAATGTATATGTTTAATTGCCTTTGTTCTATTCTATACTTGATCCACTCATATCCAAGGGAGCATATTAAAGAAATTATGAAAGGGATCGAAAATATTCCTGTCAATACCTTACACCGACGTAAGAGTTTATTTGTGGTTAAATTCACATTGTTTTCCGGTGAAGTATCGAATCTTTTAGTTAAGCGATTTGTGCTATTGCTTTGATTAGAGGGAGAAGAAGAGGGAGAGGCAAAGTTTTGTAAACTGAATTTGAATTTATTAATAAAGGTGGAATTTAATACATTATCAATTTTAAAGACATTTAAGCTTGTATTATTAAAGGTAAGATTTTGTTTTGACCAAAATGTCATTGACATGTTCATATTGTTTGCATAATTTTGGAAAATCGTTTGGAAATTATCAATGGGGATTGTTAAATTTGATAAAGTAAAACTTTCCTCATTGACTACAAATCCTGAATTTGATAGATCGTCGATAGTATTATTTAATCTTAAAGAATATTGAAGTAAATCGTTCATTATACTATTTTGTAATGTTGATAATGTTAGATTTGCTAAATTTTGTGAATTTATTATTGAATTTTGCCAATTATTAAATTTATTTTGGATATAGGGTATAATTTTAGTTGAAATTTTTTCCTTTGTGGAGTTGGCTACAATATTCGTTTTATTTGTTAAAAATTGGTCAATTATTTTATTGAAATTGGAGGTATTTATAGTTGGTGTAGTTGTAGTTGTAGTTGTAGTTGTAGTTGCCGTAGTTAGAATATTAGTAAGTGTGTTTGTTTTAGCTGTGACAGAGACGGAAGTGAGCAGGGAAGAGTGTGTCGTTGAAGGCTTTGATGATATTGTTGTTGTAGGATTAAGCTCAATATTATATATGTAAATATCATTAGCAATTGTTGAATAAGTTGACCAAATTGAAAATAAAACTGATAGGAAGCAAACCAATGGCAATGGATGAAAAATTCTTTGTAGTAATCTCTGTGGTAAAGAGACTAACATTATTGTAGAAGAGAGAAAATAAATGTTTGCCAATATAGACTGGACTATATAAAACGATGGCTCTGTCATAATATTAGGGAAGAAGAAATTCCAGATAAGATATACTTTTGCATTGTCATATTAAATACTGGGAGAAAAAGAAGAAGAAGAGAATGAATGCATATATATAGTCTCGATATAGTTTCACTTTCTGGCATTGTATCTTCTGTCTGTAAACCTTTTTGAAACACGACTGTGACGCGCGACAGAAGCACGGACTTCCGCGGCACGGAACTGAGAGGGAACTACTCGGAAGAACTTCTTGAAGTGGAAATTGCGAAGAGGCAAAGAGGCAAAAGTGCAAAGAGGGTTTTCCTTTATTTATTTTAACTTACTTGTACTTGCAGGATTATGTACTCATGCACGAACGTATATCACACTTTACACATCTTCCAGAACAACAAGCTCTATCCATAAGGGACAACAGGGAACATATAAACATAAATAAGTCTAGTTTGTGTTCTTCATTAACACTGTCCATCTCATCTGCTGCATAATAATACACAAAAAGAGGCATATACACTTCCAGAAAACCGTTCTTAACACCCCCTTGAAAACTTTAAAAAAGTACAAGATTTAACACATTACACACATTTTTCCTTTTCTTTTGTGAAGTTTCTTTCAGTGCATAAGCAAGTCGAAAAAAGACAATATACAAAAGCATAAAATAGAAGTTATTTTTTTCTGTCTTACATTTCTATTGTGGTAAAATTCTTCCAAAAGATCTGCATAAAATATTCATATACATCGCTTAAGAATTAAAAATATGTATAGAACACAAGAGTATTCATACCGTCTCCCTCAAGGGTCTGATAATAATATTCATAATAATAACGATAACCCGTACAATGATCAAAGACTATCAAAATCAGATCTCAATAGTCATGGAAACTCACATGCACAAGTACCTCACCCTAACAATATAAACACTAACAGCAATAACAATAATATCAACATGGAATCATTTAATCCCAACCCTTTAGGTAGAGGAGGTGGTGGAGGAGGAGCCGGTAATATTAATAGTACTGGTAATAACAGTAATCATAATAATAATCGTAATTATAACAATAATACAAACGCTACTAATAATATTCCCGTTCAAGAATTAGAGTTAACAGCAGGTCCAAATCAGTTGAAATTAGAAGATGATACCCAATTCTTTGGAGAATTATTAATGAATTCAGGTGTATTGAATGATTCAGGCCCTAAATTGGCATCACACGCTCATTTAAATGCATTATCAAGTCAAAATGCAATGAATGCTCAAACTTCTTCCTCTAATAATAATAACAATAATAATGGTAATATACCAACTGCACAAATAGCACCAGATCGATATTTAGAACAAATGAATAATAATAACGAAAAGGTAAACAACAACAATTCAAATAATATACAAATAAATCACGATAATGGAATTTCTGACGGTAATCCAAATCCGAATCCAAATCCAAATCCAAATGTAAACGCAAGCGCAAACGCAAACGCAAACATAGACCCAAACGTAAATGGAAAGCAACTTTTTCCTGGTGATCCTCTACAATTCCCTAATAATATACCGGCTGCTAATAGACAATTGTATTTGATGAATATGTTTAATAATCGTCATGTAATAAATGATTCAACCATACAAGAAACATTATCACCTTATTTCCAACCATATGGTGTAGATGTCGCTCATTTACCAATGACAAATCCACCTATTTTCCAAACAGCTTTCCCTCTATTAAATGATGAACCCATTCGTAGGAGACGGATTTCTATTTCAAATGGTCAAATTAGTCAATTAGGGGATGACATTGAAACTGTGGAAGGTTTATATAATTCACAACCTCCTCCTTTGCCTCAAAAGTATGATCCTAATCATCATAATCTTAATCCTAATCATAACCAGCATCCTATGAATACCACCAATATAGGTCACCAACGTATGCGTCAGCAACAACAACGACAACAGCAACATATACCACCACCACCGCCACAACATACCATGTATCAACAACAACAACAACAACAACAAAGGGATAACAATGACCCCAGATACTCTGATAATAATAATAATAATAATAGTAATAATAGTAGTAGAACATTAAAACCAGGACTAGAAAGAAAACAATCCTATCAAATGATGAATGAACAACAAAATAACGAAAAATTAACATCAAATTCCACTTCTGCTCCTACATCTAACAGAATCATTACCGATTCAACATTAAGTCTTAGAAATTCAGACGCTGGTATTATACCAATGACTAAAATGGTAGTGCCCCTTCAATCTACTACTAAATGGAATAATAATAACGGTACAACTACTGTGACTCCTCAATCTATGCCATCTGGAACAACTTCAACAAATTCAAATTCTTCTCCTCAATACCCTTCATATGGAATACCGACAACTAACACTGCCGTAACAACTACTCAACAACAACAACAACAACAAAATCCATTGAATAATAATACCAACATCAATAATACAAAGCAAAGACCAAGATCCTCTCGTTTAAGAAACTCATATTCATTATCTCCAGCAACTCAAAATTCTCCTCCTCCAACTACTTCAAATCCCGATTTCTTGAAAAAAGAAGAAAGTTATGATGACGTTATATCTCATAATAACATTAACAATAATAATAAGAGGGCAAATATAAATGGTCAAGATTATATAGACATTTCCGACAACAATAATAACCATCAAGAAAGTAACTCAAGATATGGATCCATGTCCATGGACATTAACATGACTAACATGCCTAACAACAATAACAATAACAACGGTAATATGAAAATATATATGCATGGGAATGACAATGATCCAATTCCAGGCACCACAGCATGGAAGAAGGCAAGACTATTAGAAAGAAATAGAATTGCTGCATCGAAATGTAGACAAAGGAAGAAAATTGCTCAATTACAATTACAAAAGGATTTTGATAAATTGACAAAGGAAAATTCTATCATGAAAAGGAAATTAAATTATTATGAAAAATTAGTCTCCAAATTTAAGAAATTTTCAGAAGCTCATTTATTGAAATGTGGTGATTCTAATAAGGAATCTTTGAAAATTATAGAGGAAATGTTGATGATTGATTCAGGGATTAATAAAGTAGATGATAATACAGGATTAGTAGTGGCTTTGAAAGATAATAAAGAAGATAGTACTAATAGTAATAGTAGTAGTGCTGATGATAATGATATTGATGGCAGAACGAATAACCTGAGTACCGGTAGTAGTAGTCCTAACAACACTGTCATTGATGGTACCAAGATCGTTTGTGATATTCATTCGGACGAAAATCAAAATCACATACTATGATATTTTGCGTCATATAAAGAAAATATAAAATACCATTCATAGATAGACGGGGTCATATAAACATAGCATTTTGACTATTATTACAGATACACACATACATATTTATTTATTTGTTTAATTCAATTAACTTACATACGTACATAACAATCTAATAGATTTTACAAATACTTTTTTTTCCTTACTACCCATACATTAGAACCTAAAAACACCGTATTATTATATGATCGAGTTTTAATTGCCCGTTTATTTATTTATCGATTAAATACAAAATTATCATACGTAAAGAAAAATTCAATCTTTGTACGTTTGATTTTTTTTTATTAGTATTATCTAACTTTACATTTGTTAATTAGTATATTAGTGGGCTTTTTGATGGCTATTGATATTTTTTTTTAGTTATTGTTAGCACCATATTTACATCATTATCCTATGCTTCTCTTATTGGTTTAAACCAAGGATGTCCCATGGCTTCCTTTGCTGTCAATCTTTCTTGATGATCATATCTTAATAAATTATCAATCAAATCAATAATATCTTCATTATCACATAAATGTCTATTGCCGTCATTAATAAACCTATACCAAGGTCTTCTAATATATTGATCCATATCATGAAATTCCTTTGGTAAAACAATTTCATATTTCATCAAATATTTCTCAAAATCTTCACTCCCCAAGATTCTAACAATCTTAACTAATTGATCAGTATTACTAGTTCCATGGAAAAATGGTTCCTTTTGGAAAACCATTGAAGCTAACATAGTACCAAATGACCATAAATCTAATGAATAATCATACATTCTATAATCCACTAATAATTCTGGCCCTTTAAAGAACCTTGAAGCAACACGAACATTATATTCCATGTTGGCATGATAAAATTCAGCTAACCCCCAATCAATCAATCTTAATTTCTTATTCTTATGATCAATCATAACATTATGAGGTTTCACATCTCTATGCATTATCCCCATTGAATGACAATAATCTAGAGCTTTCAATAATTCAAACATATAATATCTTATATCCAAATCAGTGAATTTAGGGTAAAGGATACGGAAATCAACATTATCCACATATTCAAAAATTAATGCTGGCGTTCTCGAAATTGGATCTTTGATAGTATCAAATAATTTAATAATATTTTCATGACCAGTATGTGGTAAATCATATAAATAATCCCTTTTAAATTTCAAAACCGATTCCTTCGTATTAGTATAATAAGAATCAATATCAAATTGTAAAGTTGTAGGAGGAGTTTTCTCATTAGATAAATTAGTCAAAATGGAAATTTCTCTTTTAATTTTTTTTTTCTTAACTGGTTTCAACATCTTAATGACAATCTTAGATCTGTTACTTAATGTAACCCCTTGAAATACTTCTGAATATTTCCCACGGCCCACTTTCGTTTCAATTTCATAATCTTTATTATTTGTTGACCATTCAATGGTCATATTTTCATAATCCCAATACTCAGTGGTTCTTTTCTTGTTGGCATCCGTATAAACTCGGGATTCAGACCAAATTCTACTCTTCATCTGGTAATTGCAATAAATATAGATATATGCTTACTTCCTTAGTTAATTATATTATGCTTATCTTCCTAAATGGTGCTCTTCTTTGAAGCAACTCTTGTTACGCATGAATTTTCGTATTGATACAAATCGTTAGGCCAAAAAAGCTGTACTTCCTCCTGCCTTTGTAACGGATATATATACAGTATAGTACAGTTTAGTGTATATTAATCCTCTTCAACACTTGGACATATACGTGTATTTTCAAGGCATCTTTTCTCGTCTTTCTCTAC